>NC_133165.1:71939984-72245093 GCF_040802235.1 Manis javanica
TTCCTCTTCTCATTTTAATTCTCTACACAAACTTAACCTTAAAAGACCCAGCTAATTCTTCTGTTGAAGAACTGAGCAGGGCTAGATAAAATAACACGCATATTTGGATGGGTATAGCTTGCATTCATTATCACACACAATAATCGATCATTCAACAATATATACTATTATATAGCTTGCTTTCAATTACAATGTATTATGAATATTTATGTAAGTTAATAAATCCTGGTATATGCATCTGTGGGGCACTATAAAGCAATGAGCAATCTACCTCAGTCATATATTTTGATGCCAGTGTTGGACTATAAAAGCCATGTAATGGATAATCATGTACCTCTAAGTATTGCTTTAACAAAAATCCTTAAATGTGGAAATACGTGACAAGGAATATAAAAATTTCAAGGCATCTTATATATTTTTCAAAATTTCATTCTATTTCATAGAGGTGAGTGAGAGTTCCTATACTATTTTTTGATGACTTTCTACTTTATAGATTTTTTTTAAATGGGGTTATCTCAAGTTATTTAATGTCTTTGTATTTAGGCTGCTATAATTACCATGGACTGGGTGGCTCATAAACCCAGAAATGGAATTTCTTACAGTTCTGAAGGCTGAGTCTGAAATCAGGTGCCAGCATGGTCAGGTGAGGGCTCTCTTCCAGGCTATAGACTTCTCATCGTATCCCTGCATGGTGGAAGGGACTAGGGAACTCTGTGCGATCTTTTTGAAGGGCACTAATCCTATTCATGAAGCCTTGACCTAGCCATACCCCAAAGATTTCACCTTCTGACATTATCGTATTGAAAGATTGGATTCCAACATGTGAATTTTGGGGGGACACAAACATTTAGACCATAGCACTTTACATGATCTTAATTACTAGTTATGTTTAATATTTAACATGCATATTAGTTATAATGTTTTAATTTTATATTCTTTAAGTAATAACTATAGTCCTTGATTAATATTGCCTGATTTCAAGAGCTTTGTTAACTTCAATAATAAGGAGAATGTTAAAAACAGGGAGAGATAATATTATGAATGAATATTCTTTTCCCATAAATTTCTTTACACATTTTTCTGCCAGAAACATCTTAAGTTATAATTAGTAAAAAAACACTATTTAAGAAGCAAGTAGCTTTGCTTCCCCTTTTGAAGAAAACATTCTGTATCCATTGAGTTTTTGGTGTTAATGTGATTAACTAACTTGAAAGACAAATTGAGAAACTGACCATTTAAAAAGGAAATCATTTGGGGAAACATAATGGAAGTTTTAATATTATATGTAACTGTATGATCTATTGTACAAAATTCAAATTATGCAGGCCTCTTGAACATGTCTTGCATGAATTAAGCCATGCCTCTACCTCTTTAAAGAGATTAGTGTTAATGAAATCAGACATATGATTTAGAAAGAAACTTAGAAGAAATATACATACATAGATAAACATATGTATACACATGAAGGGCTTGATTAACCTTCAAGGAATGAAGAAACATAAAGAATGAACATGAGCAGATAGCAGGGATTTCTCAAAGCAAGAGGGAGAGGTCCGGAGCCTCCAACTGGAATTGCAAAAGCATCGACAAGGAATATGTACCTTCAACTTCTGGACAGTTTTCATCTTTCAGGAATAGAACATAGTTCTTGAAAATAGCCTGACCTAATTGGCTTTTAATTAATGGAAAAACTTACTAATTATTATGAATCAAAAATCCCCCCATGTATTCCATTATTATTTGGAGCAACAAGACTACAGACTGTCAGCCAGCAGTAAGATTTAATAAGGACCTTCCAGAGTGAGTTGGAAGGTCTAGTTCTGACTTCACCCTTCTATCCTACACCTTCTGACTAGGCTGTCAGTTTGATAGTATGAGAATCAGAGGCAATACAGACTCTAACACAAAGCCTATTAGATAAATAAAACTTCTTAAATATCTTATTTTCCTCTAAAACTTGAGATAATAATAAGCAAAGATGAAGCTTCTACTAACCCTGTAGTTAGTTGTTTTATAACAGTATTATATTCATAAAAGTTCTATCCCACTTTTTTATTCTGAATCTCAGCAAATCCTTGTGTTGGCAACCAGCAGGTCTAATTAGATTTTAGAGTAAGAAAGTCTCAGTAGCTAAGAGATCTGGGTACTTCTGGGGTCTGTGAAGACTCATAATTGACAGATTTTGCTTCATCAGTCACAACAGGCCACAGTTCCAGAATCCATTCTCTACCATACCATTCTAAAGATAAATTACTGCTATTTTGGTAGCATGGCCCAACAACAGCTCAATGAGCTGATTTAAAAAATATTTAAAATACCACAAAAACCACACCCTAAATTCATAAAAGTGAATTAAAGGTTGTTTTATAACTATCAAATACATAGTATAATGGGGATATGTCAAGGAAATGCAGCAAAGTAAATTTAACATTGCCCCAAAATGTGAGGAAAATCTCTGACCTGGATCATCTAAGTTACTGGTTTTGGAATGCATTACCTATTTAATTCTCCTCCTAGCATATGCATCATTTAATTACATTTTTTAGGTTAGCAATAATATACATTTATAGCCCTTGAGCATCTCTGATCCCATGTTGATAAAATTTGAGGGTGACATGTAATATAAATTTAATAAAAACAGTTAAAATTTTGAATAATGAATGGAAACTATTTGGATGCAAGCTGCATGAGAAGAGAGATTTTATTTTACTAGTGGTATATTTCTAGTGCTTCAAACAGTCCTGGTAAACATCCATGAGTTTCAGATTAAGGATTTGGAAGTATCATCTGGAAATGGAATCAGGTATCCATAATTGTTTTTTATTTGGTTGTTGAATGTGGTCCAGGACTGGGCATTTTGATGATACCAGTTTCCACTAAGGGGCCAGGGAGGTTCAAACAATACAGACAAATATTATGTTTACTGTAGTGGAATTCTGGGAAGAGCATGAAGAGGAGCTCTGATGTAGGAGCCCTTAAATCTGTCTAGAAGAATGAGAAAAAAGTCACAAGGAAAACATGAGAGTTTAATCTAAAAGAACAAGTAGGAATTGTTTGGCTGCAGAAGGAAAATGGGCATGAAAGAAAAGGAAGAACAAGTAAGTGATGGGATAATGAATGGGACCTTTCCCTGATGGTCCAGAATTAGTGAATAGTGCTCTCCTTCATCACCAAAGCTCGCTGACGGTCCAGTGACAGAGACCTGCTATACTCTGCTTCTCCTTGCCCACTTCCAGTTATATTTAGGGAAGACTGTGTTGGGGGCGGCTGTGGTAGTGAAACTCACTAGGTTTTTAGATGGATGGGTGACAGTGAAGCAGCTTGTATTCTCCCTCTTGGAGACACATGGATGAGAGATTCTCAGAAATAGAATAGATGCTATAGAAAGAATCCACCAACATGCTGCAGATAGAAAAAGAAATTTGATGCCTACAGGGAGAATTGAAAACTACAATCTCATTATGTAAAGAGAAATGTTCCACCCCCACTCCACATCCTTCCTTCCTCTCCTCAGACATGGAAGATGCAGCAGTTAGAAGGATAAAGAAGGGAAGGCAGTAAAAGATCTGAATCTCCCTCTTTCCAGAGAACAAATCTAGTTTGCATTGGGTTTGGGGACCAGTTTAGAATAGAATAAGAGACTGGAGTTTAAACTGGAATGAACTAATTTTAAAGGCAGAAAGTGACTGTGCATTTATGTAGACTGCCCAGCTGGAATGAGAAAGTGGAATTTGACCTATTTTAGTTCAGGGCAATAATTGAAAGAAATATAAAATTTTTGTATTCTTATTCCCAATTAATTGAAACTATTCTAAAATAAGGTTGCTTACATATACAATATACAAAAAAAAACACCCCATGGGTATAAAAGAGCCTGGCATATTCCAAGGATAGTAAATAGTTTGAAATGACTAGAAATTTGAGAATATGCTAAGGAATGCTAAGAGATGCAGCTAGAAAGTTAGGCAGGGTTTTTTGTATTTCAGCTTTAGAATTTGGATTGTATTTTGTGTGGAGGATCTCCTGAAAGGTGAAGGTGTTAAGTGTGAAAGTAACACAGTTTTTCACTTTGAAAACACTGAATGTTTGATAAATTTATTTTAATCAGCTAGAAGCTGGAATCCAAATTAAACTTTAGGAAATATATTTTGGTAGATGCATTAATTAATGAAGTAGACTTCATCTAGATTATGCAAAAAAGAAAAAATATAGAATTAGAAATCATGTGATAATGAGACTTTCAAGAATAGGTGGTATTCAATTTAAGCTTGGGTCTGCTGGTAGAATTTTCACATGTAGAAATAAATTCAAAGCAGATAAGGGGAAACCAGAGATATTAATGTTTCATTTGGAGTAACTGATCCAATTTGCCAGAAAATAGAACGCATTAGGTAAGATAAATATACAATTTATTATCCCAAATGGGACACTTTAGAGAATGAAAAGGGAAATTAATAATCATGCTGGGAAAGTGGTATAAACCAGACCTACCCTCACAAAGTTGAATGTATAGAAGCCAAGTAAAAATAAGAAAGACTGTGAAGAACCCTAAATTTGGCTGTCGAGTTTGTATTTCAAGCAATAGGGAACCATTGAAGAGTTTTATATCAAAACAGCACATCACTAAAATTGATGGGATACAAGGATATAAGAGTATAAGTGAATCAATTAAGCACCTTCCACTGAAATCTGCAAGGGCATAAAGCCCTGAATTACAGTGATGATAATGAGAAGTCAAAAAAAGAAGAGATACAAGAAACAATTACAAAAGCAAACAAGGGTCTCATAAATAGTTCTATGTGGCTAGTAAAGTTGTCGGTGAAATCAAATATGACTTTAAAACTGTGATAGTTTGCATTAAATTTATGTTGGTTGTAGATATGAAAAAAAGTCCCTGGAGTAGATTGTTTTACTAGCTTAATGTAATATAATAATACGGAATTTTTGGAATCTGACTTAAAGAAGACTGTTTTCCCATTCTCTTTTTCTTTGCTTCCTTTTAAGTCATAGGACTTCTCAAAAGTCTAATTCACTACTGAACACTGTGAATCTCTAATGGGGAGAATTATTATGCACTATGAAGCACAAATAGATGGAATGGCGATTCCTAAGTCACAAACTAGTTTGTGTCAAAGCAAGATTAGTTTCCTTGTCTCCTAATTCTTTATTTTATAGCTTTTTTCCCCCATACCCAGTTGAATTATGGAAGTGAATGAGAATATTAAGGTCTAAGGGAGTGGAAAAGCTTAAATCCTGAATCTTTAGGAAAGTACTCATAAGGAGAGGAAGAAAGTAATGCCCTAACATAAGGGCCAATATATTCTGGTGTGATAAAATCTAAGTAAGAAACGTTTCAAGGAGTTGTCTGAGTCTTTTTAGCCTGCTATAACCAAATATCACAAATTGGGTGGGTTACAAACAGAAACGTATTTTAAAATAGTTTTGTAGCTGAAGTCCTAAGTCAGGGTGCCAGCATAATCAGATTCTGGGTTGTGGATCGCTGACTTGCTGTGTCTTCACATGGTGGAAAGGGCAAGTTATATCACTGGAGCCTCTTTTATAAAGGCACTAATCACATTTATGAGGGCTCTTCCCTCATGACCTAATCACCTCCCAAAGACCTCACCGCTTAATTTAATCAGCTTTGTGGGTAAGGATTTCAACCTGTGAATTTAGGAGGGGGAGAGACACAAACATTCAGCAAGAGTAAAATTAACTGTGTTAAATATTTCGGGAAACTAGAACAGGGGAGAAACTAAGAAAAATATGTAACACTGGGATACTGGAATGTATGCTGGGATAAAATGTATAGTCGATACAGGAGAATGTATAGCATTGTAAAGCCAGGATTCAGAAAAAAGAGAGATGAAAACTCAGACATAGGAGGTGATGAAATACACTAACATAAGCAATATCATTTTTAGAACTCATTGATAACTATTGACTAATGACTCTTAGAGGAAGTGTTACTGGCTGGAATGTTGTTTTTTTCCCAAGATCGTGTCTTGGAGCCCAAGAATAAAGCCAGCAGACAAAAATATGGAGCAACCAGCAAAGCTCTTTTAATGACTGAAAGAGAAAACTCCCACTAATTAAGAGGGGCTCCAAGGGGAAATGCAGTCAGGGCTCTGGTCTCTCGGGTTTATATTGTCTCCTGAGATGAGGACATACCACTCCTTGCTCCTCCCAACGCATTTGCCCACCTAATAGAGAACTCAACTAATGACATCACAACTCAGTCCTGATTGGCTGAAAGCACAACAGCATTTGCATAAGGCATAACCAATCAGAGCAGCTGAGGTCTATCTAAGTGCACTTTTGAACGACTGAGCTTTGTTTGCATAGGGCACAACCAGTTAGAGCAGCTGAGGCCTATCTAACCAAGTGATTGGGTTGGTTTGGGGCTTTTGAAACTTACAAGGGTCCTGAACTTTATCTGTCTGCATCCCACTATCACCTGCCTCAGAAGGGCTAAGCAAGGCAAGCAAACACACTAGGAACCAAGCAAACACACTAGGAACTTGTTCTGATACACCCAAAATGTTGGATATATGCCCAGAATATACATTCCTAGGAGTTGATCTCTCATTAGACATGTATGGCAATATGTATCAGCAAGATGAGTCATGTAGACAGTTCACATTTTCTGTGATGGTAAAGGGCATGTATGTAATATATATCTATATTTGGAGGGTCATAAACGAAAAACCTTCCCTGAAATTGTGAGGGACCTAACAGGCCAAAGAATGCACTCAGACAAATCCAGATTGGGGAGCCCATTTTATTAAGGGGTTATTTCCAGAGCAGTGGGACATTCAGGCAGCTGCTCTACCCAAGTCACCACTGTCACCACTCATCAGGGGAGCTTTTATGCAGGGGAGCAGGTAAGAGCAGAGTTGTTCTTATCTTGAGTTTCAAGGGACTTGGTAAACATCCCTGCAGTCCTTTTGTCTCTGAGGCTGAGGCAGGGTGAGAGGTGGAGGAGGGGGAGGTATTGGGGGGTTGTGAGTCCCCCTATCTCTTACTTGCAGCCAAGCTGTTGGTCTTAAAATGGCTACTTTAATCAAATTGGCTTTACTTTAGCCAGGTTTTGGGAGAATCACGTGTACTACAATCTATGTACCTATTTAATATTAAATAAAGATATGCTTTGTTCTAGTTTTTTTAATGAGTTATAGAAATATATTTGCAGACAGAGTTAGAAAATAATAGAGGGGAATAACCATGAAAACATGAAGAACTGACTTTCAGTGCAAAGAACTAGCAAAAGTAAAAGGTAATTGAATCAAGAGCATAGCAAATACAGAGAGGGATTATAAAGTCTAATAGGCAGAATAAGATGGCTGAGACAAGAGAAGGAAAGCAAAACTTGATTAAAGTTGAACATTACACTTCAAAAAATTGTTCATCAACATGGAATAATTAAAAATTTTATAAATGAAATAATTATAGAAAATTAGAAAAAATCTGCAAAATTTGGCATCTTTATCGTGAATAATTTTAAATAAATATAATAAGTTAATTACACTTATGTGAATGAAATATTACTACTATTACTAAGATAATCAATAAATACCTGCCTATTAAAGTTTGCATTTTCACTTATTTTGTTTATTTTTAATTATTCAGGTACCTGTATAATATTTCAAAAGTATTATTTTCCTTCTATTTTTCACTCACTGTATACACAAAATATTTTTTCTATTTTGCACTCACTATATACTGATATGCCTTATGTATACTAGTTCAGGTGACTCCAAAAGTCTTAATGAATTGTCTAACCTTCCTAGGTCCTACCTACAATTCTTTTCATATTCTCTAAATTTGTCTAGGATTAGACAGATATGTGGTCAGACATAGATCTTCCATTTATTATACTCACCATTACAACTTATTTTCTAACACGTAAATGATGTAAAATAAATGGGTTGAATTATTACTAGACAAAGATAGCAATATCTAAGTTTCAGGAAAGTAAAATAAAAATAAGTTCTGTCAATGTCAGACTAAAAAAAGGAACAATTTAAGTCACATTGGTCTATCACAGGCATACTTTTCAATCAATAAGTACAGAGGAAATTACATTCATTGTAAAGGAGAATTAACCTTTCCTAGACATGCTTTGTGTTTATTACATGAATTAAAGCTGTAATGTACTAGTGATTACTTACCTGAAAATAATTTATTTGAAATTAACATCACACTCCTGTCTTCTTGAATCAAGTTCCTATTAGTGTAATTTATCTTATTTTTGTTTATAGGCTACCATAATAGATCAAACTGTTCTCAACTGGTGATGCCTACAGCAATTCATATAAAAAGGCCAATATTTTTTCTCACATGAATTCAAAAATTTCATCCTAAGGATAATCATTTTTTGTCACGAGATAAGAGAAGACTGCAAACTTTTTGCTGCCAACACATTTCAACGGGGTATATTCCAAGAGAGAGAGAAGATCAGCTTCATAAAGTAAATTTTATAAAAGCAAAAGAATCTTTTAAATTTTAACAGAGCAATAGGAAGAGTGAAAGAGAGAGAGACTTTTATTATGTATGAATTCAGCTAGAATGAGGAAGCTGGGGATACAAAAATGACATGGTTTCTCTGCCTAAAGGTGTTTAAAAGCAACATTATTATTAAGAGAAAAGTACTTACTAAAATTTGGATGGTCATGAAAAAGTGGATGATCATGAAAAAGATTTAACTGAAAGTAACAAACTAAAAGTTAATTTTCTTCTCTTACTTTATGTTTATGGGCATTCAGCACTAGCCAGCCTACCTATGGACACTGGGCTTGGAAATCACCTGAATCTGAATCACTTCTGAAACCTTAAGTACTGGCTCCAGCCAAACGTCTTTTATTCCTCTCAGCCTTTCTCTAAATATCTCCTGGGATTCCTATACCTCACTTCACTAAGACCTCCTTAGAAACAGTCAAAGTTAAGCAGTAAAATAATTAACACTCTTGTTTTTCAATTACTTATGGGAGTGGCTTTGGTTATGGTAGATACTAAAATCACTGAAGCCCCGTTGCTGGCTTAAAACCCTGACTTGGACACTGCAAAACCTGGCATTGCCGAGCACATGTGGCCTCAGTTTTCTCATCTGTAATTTAGGGATAATAATAGTAAGTGCCTCAAAGGGTACAGTGAAAATTAAATAGGCTAATATATGAAAAGTCCATAGCAGAGGACCCTGAAAACAATTAAAATGTGTGTTGAATGGTTACTAGTACTACTACCACTAGTATTACTACTAAAACTACTACTAGTATTACTATTCTACTTAGGGAACTGTGTTCTAATATTGGTTTCAGCAATATATCTCTTTATCCTTAAATGGTTAGTGAAATTTGATCTGAAAATCAATTTTTTTTTCTTTTTTAGTAGTTGAGTAATGGAGGCATTCTTAATACGCAATTAGATCATCCATAATTGAATGAATTGGTTGCCATTTAGATTAGCACCTTAACTAAGGTAAGAATACCTTAGTTTTATATAAGAGAAAACTTAAACAATGGTTATTAAAGCAAGAAAAGTGATTTTTTTTTCTTATATAAAAGAAGTTCAGAAATCGTCAGGAACCTAGGTTCTTTCTGCCATTTTATCCTCATGCAAAGCTTCCATGTTCAGGTATTGCTCTTGATTCAAAGTAGCTGTTAAGAGTTTGACCAAATGATTTTGCTCTAAAGAAGAGCAAAAGGAAGTGGAGATCCAAAGATTTATCTTCCATCAGAGGTACACTTTCAAAGGGGCTCTAAGAAGTGTTCACATGCACATGCTTATTCTTCCCTTTTTGTTATGAAATTCATATTACTATTCATGATACAGAAACTCCATGGGTTTGGATCCAGTTGACTTGAAAGTCAATGATGTGTTCCAGAAGATGCTTAAGACTTGAGGAAGAATTGAAACTAGTATAAAGAAGCCTAGAGATGTAGAACATGCAGAATAACATTTGAAAAATGCTCAACAACTAAGTATTATTAAGGAATGGTGAGAATCTGGGAACTGAAGCTGAGAAAGCAGCTCAAGGAGGTATTTGGATTCTAAACTAGAATAGAATAAAAGTAGTAATATCTAACATTAATTGGGTAATTAATGTATGCTATGCATTCACAAAGACCATAGAGATGATATACTATTTTTATATCCAGAAAGAAACTAAAAGAACACAGAGTCTGGGAGATTTTAGCAACTCACCTAAAAATAAACATCTAAGTATCAGGATCAGGATCAAATGTAAGCAGTCTAATCTAAAAACCATCCTTCCTATCTGTGTTTGCTAATGTGTATAATACTCCTCAAAATTTTATTTTCACTCTATTTTATAGGTCTTTGGGAAGGACTTAAATTTCTGAGGAAAGAGTTAAAAGCAAAATACTCACAGCAGTTTGAGAAATAGGCGAGATGAATATTGAAAGACAGTGAGATCTGGAACATTTTTTTCCATTATTTATTCATTTATTCATGCTAGACAAGGGAATACAGTGGGGCATGTTCCTTGCTTTCCAGAAGCTTACAGGGTAGAGAATTTAAAGATATAAAGTACCACTGACATACCTTGGTTTATATCAGTAAATGTTGCCAAAGAATTGTTCTTTTTCCACAAGAATGTTTAATTGAGGAGATTTTTCTCTCTCTGATATAATTTTAAACTAAAAATGCATTTTCTGGTTTGTCCACTAGGAAGAAGAAATGGGATCTCATTGTTTTCAACTGAGGTGAGAGGTGATAAGACATTTAGGAAATTAAAATTCAGTACCAAATGTAATTGGAATAACACAGTCTAACAAACAAGAGGCCTTTTACATGATGTTTTTCTTTTTTTAACAGTTAGGAAGATGCTTAAAACAATGGATCCCAGACATACAGGAATTGATCCAGACATGCTTGGATTAGAGTTTTATTATTGATTTTATAATGAGCTGCTTGTAAAAAGGACTTTAGTCACTAGATTTTTTCATGCTTTTAGCATTTTAGAATAATTACTACCATATAATAGAGAATCTATAAAATAAGTAATATTGATACCCAACACTATGACAACTTAATAATCATTTGTCTCTCAGTATGTTGGTCACAAGTTGACATACCCAGGAGAAAAAAGCATTAGAAATCCAAAACCAATGATCAAATCACTGATCTTTCAAAACCAGTAAGAAAAATAAACAAAGGTATTTCGATAGGGAATCTTAACTCTAATTAACAAATAAGCTTCTTTCAACATTTTACGTACTGTATTTTGCACGGTTCACATATTCTCTTTATATTTTCTGATAGACAAAAAAAGAAATTATTGTTGGCAACAGTTGGCTTTTAACAGTTTCAGAGGTACTTCTGATAACTTGAGCCAATCTAGGCAAATGACATTACCCTCAAGTGGCTAGGTTAGCTGTTTGTAGTATTAAAATGAGCATACTAGTACTGCATGATTCAGCATTAGTTTTGGCAAAATCTAATACAGATAACCAATAGGGATGCTATTTTTCTCACTTTATAAGGGCCCAGAGACGGGCAGATCAGGCCAACAAAGTAGGTCCACAATGTCATAGTTGGAGGCTCTTTCTATTTGCTTATTCTGTCATCCTTAACATATTTTCATTGTTATGGTTTCAAATCTACTCCATTTCAGTCACCATGTCCACAATCCAGTATGAAAATAAAGGACAAAGAGCAAAAGATAAGGATGTGCCATTTCCTTTTTGGCACAAATACGATCCTATAGTACACATTTCCCTTAAACTGCTTTTTCTAACAGCATAATAAGCATAACTCTGGGATGTTATTTCATGGTATTATATAATTAGAGATTTAGTGTATGAAACCAATGTACTATTAATGGTTATTTAAGTGTTTAAACATTTTGCATGTGTATCCACACAGTTGCAAGAAATACACTTGTATATATCTTCATTCTTGAGTGATTCTATAATTCGGGTAAACTTTGAGCAATAGAATGTCATATAATATCATAGATTTTGAAAGATATTGCCAAAACATCCTCCAAATGTGGTACTGGTTCCTAATTCTAACAGCAGTGAAACACACATTTCAGAAACAATTATTTTTAAATTTGTCATGTTTGCCAATTTGATAGAAATGAAATTTATTACTTTAATTGGTATTTCTTTAATTTGAATTGAGAATAACTTTTGAATGTTTTTTGCCATTTCTATTTTGGGGTGTTTTTTACAGCTTAAAGTGACATAAAATCACCTCCTACTTAAAAGAGCATCCACAATGTATTTCTTTCATTCCAGTATAATGCTTTGGAATTATTTTGATTCATTTAACATAATTAGATATGTAGGGAAGAAACAAAATCTGAACTCTGAATCTAAATTGCAAAACTCATCAGATGGCTAATGTGTGTGTCAACTTGACTGGGCCACAGGGTGCCCAGATATTTGGTTAAACATTGTTCTCGATATATCTGTGAGGGTGTGTCTAGATGAAATTAGCATTTGAATTGGTAGACTGAGCAAAGCAGATTATCCTTCCGAATGTAACTGGGCCACCTCCAATCTGCTGAAGGCCTGAATAGAAAAAAAGACTGAAAAAAGCAGAACTCTCTTCTCAATCTCTTCCCGCCACCACAATCCCCCCATCTCTCTTCCTATTACTTGACTTCCCAAAGACCAGATTCTTGAGTTTCAGTGTTATAAAAATGAACACTGAGCTCAAAAGCAAGCATGCAGGAGTTTATTAGATATAGCTTGTATACAAGGGAGCTGATAAAGAGAGAAGTCAGGCCCCTAGAAAGGGAATGGTGTGGGCTTTATAAAAGCAAGTCTTTGAGGGTTCAGAGGTTCAGAGGCATGACAGTGATTGATCTTTCTTGATGATTTCATGCCAGTGTATCTTTGGCATGAGGCAAACTTTGATGTTTAACAGACATCAGTTTATAATCTCACATTCTGTTAGTCAAAAGGTTTCTTTCAATGCCTTGAACAAAGGCTTTCTGAAGAAAAAGGAATTTTGATAATAAATGACCACAGATCAAGTGATCTAAAATTTGTGCATGATCAGGTGCTATCCTAAACTATCCGCAGTCGATCGTGTGCCACTTAACTATGTCCATCCCCTTACATAATATAATTATTTTCTTCTCTGAGAAACTTTCCTGAGAATGTGTTTTCAAGTTGGGTGCATGTTCCAAGATAGAGGTTCATTCCAAACTAGAGTCCCCCTTGTTCTGTCCCTACCTGGGGACAGACTCTTTGTCCCTACCTGGTGGTCTTATAGCTGGGACATCAGTCTTGACTTTGGTGTAGGACTTTAACTGGAACTTATATCATTGAACCTCCTGATTCTCAGGCCATTAAACTTGGGCTGGAACTCTACCACTGGCCCTCCTGGCTCTTCAGCTTGATAACTAAAGATCTTAGTACCTCTCAGCCCCCATTAACATGTAATCCAATATTATATAATAAATATGTGCATATTTATGTTCTATTGGTTATGTTTCTCTTGAGAATGCACACTAATATAGATTTTGGTACCAAGAATGATTCTGGATGAACAGAATGTAAAGATGATTTTTCTGAATTTATTCTGGATTTTCTCTTATTGGCTCTCTAATCTGACTCATTTCAAAGATGCTCATGACTATATTTCCAGTAGCAAAGGGCACTGATAGTCTATGGAATGATATACTGGTAGAGATGCACAAGATATCTCCATTGGATACTCTTCTTTAACCATTTAAAGCAAGCAAGGAGTTGGGTGACTATATAAAATACTTTCAAATATTCTTGGAAGACTAAGAAATATAATGTGATTGACTGGTTATGCCTAATGTCCCTGAACAAAGTAGTGAAAGAAAAAGATGCTTTGAATCCAGGGATTTGATTTCCCAGCTCAGTGTGTGGCCTGAAGGGAAAATCTATGTGTATGCTGAAACTCTAACATAGAATCTCACCCTGCCACTGGCTGAATTACAATGCAAACGGCAGCCTCACAGGATGTTCGCTGTTAATGTGAGGGCCTTGGCTAAGAAAGAACAAGGAAAGGATCTACGACAAGTTCAGGCTGCTGCACGGGCTGCTCTGCCTCTTGGGCCATATGATCCAGCACATCCAGGCTTGCCTGAAGCATCAGTGGCAGATAGGGATGCTATTTGGAACCTTTGACAGGACCCTAGTGGTGGATTTCAATGAATTGCAAACCCCTATACAATTTTGGTGCAAGTCCTTGCTATACTGTTCAGAGAACTATTCTTTGATTGGGAAACAGCTCTTTTGCCTTCTGCTGGGTGTCTGAAAAGACTGAATGTTTAACCATGGAGTACCAAGGTACTCTGTGACTGAGCTTCCCATCATGAACCGCAGTTAGGTGACCCACCAAGCCAGAGCTGGGTGTGTATAACAGCGCTCAAATGAAAGTGGTATGTATACGATAGGGCCTCAACAGTCTCTGAAGACCCAAGCAAATTACATGGAGCAGCCCGAATGTCCGTGATCTTCACTCCTGCTACACTGTCTTCTCTCTCCCAGCCTGTACCTGTGGCCTCATGTGGAGTTCTTTATGATCAATTGACAGAGGAAGAAAAGACTCAAGCCTGGTTCACAGATGGTTCTGCAAAGTATGCAGGCACTACCTGAAAGTGGACAGATGCAGCACTGTGGGACGCAGACTTGGACTCAAACATACATCACCAGATCTTCTGGCTTATAGGCCTTAGGACTCAGATGGGAACCATACCATCGACTCTTCTGTCTCCAGCTTGCCTATTGCAGATCTTATGCTCTCCCAGCCTCCATCTCGTATTTTATATCCTGTATCAATAAATATGTTATCTCCTATAACAGTATATATGTTACATATATATTATATATTATGTATATTTATAATTATCATGTTATATATTATGCACTGAGCTCTGGGAGCCCTGCTAATAATACACAGTTGCAGAATGAACCACATCACATACTCAAAACCAACTTCTTGACATGGCATTTGATTTTATAAATAACTGTAAGAAATCTGTATACATATATATGTATGTATATAGATATATAATAATATCTAACTATATTTAATGTATGTATGTGTGAACATATATGAACACTTATTAGAGTGTTGCAATTTTTGTGTGATCTCTCACAAAAAACGGGAAGAGAGAGATAGAGACAGAAATGGAAAAAAAAGTCAGAGACAGAGCTGGAGACAAAGTAAGAAACATGGTAACATCATTCCTTCTCTTTGTGGTTTTAAATGACTGTAATATTTTTATTCAGCATAATATTTATTATTTTAGTAATTGTTTAACCCAATACCATTTTGGTTTCAGGTATGTTTTATTTTTTTTACTTGTTTATTTTGTTACTGGAATGAATGAAAAGTATTTAGTAGGGGAATAATGGTTTGTTATTACATTATGGATCAAAAACTTTTTTTTTTAATTATAAGGACATGAACCATTCTGTCTTATGTTAACAATATGTTTTTTTCTAGTTGGTCATTTATATTTTGACTTGGATTACCATTTTTTGATGTTCAAATATGAAGATGTTAAAATATTATAACTCCAGGGAGAGGAAATTCTGGGGCAAAATACCTTTGAAACTGAAATCAAATGGAGAAATAAAGTTTAAACCCATTTTTTGCAGTTGTTCCACATCTCTCTCTTCTGCTACAGCAGAAGCAAGCAAATACTCCCACCAACCTCTCCAGTCCAGACAGGCCCTCACTAGCCCATATAATTACCCATTGATATGGAGATGGACTACTTCTTTCCACCCCTTGGAAACAGCTGTTGATATGGAGGTGGCCTTTGAGTCTAGTCTCGCACCCACCCCGTGATGGGATAGGTGGTTATTACCTTGGTTATAGATGTTCCGGTGATGGGCTCCATAGCCAGCAAGGCATGTACATATCAGCCAGTTGCTTTCTCTAACAGGTTGTGCTGGACCTCTCCTTTCCATAGTTGTGACCAGAATCCAGTAGGTTGTGTTCATTCAAACCGCTGCCAAAGACCCCGTCCATAACCATATTCCGTTACATGAACATCTAGCTCACAGGACTTTGATGAATCCATTACACTCAAGGCCTGTATGGCCTTTATTGCTAGTTCAGCTGCAGTAAAAGCAGCTGTATATGTCTTATTCCAGTCTCACCTGATGCCCTTTTGTACTAACTGGTATAAGGGCTTCAGAATTTGTGCCAAGTACAGGATAAACATTCTCCAGTAGCCCAAAAGACCCCAAAACTCTTGTAATACTGCCACAGTGGTAGGGGTAGAGAAAGCCTGGACCTTGTCTATGACTGCTTAAGGAATAACTTTAGTTTTACCCAACCAGACAACCCCCAAGAATTTTACAGACAAACCAGGTCCATGAACATTGATGCTGTTCACAGCCCATCTTTTCTCCTGTAGATGTTGCAGCAGTCTAGGAACTGCCTGTTCTAAATCAGCAAGAGAATCAGATGTGAGCATAATATCATCAATGTAGTGATACAGCTTCACTGTTTACAATTTCATCCATATGGCCAAGTCCTGGGCTACAAGTCCATGACAGATGGTGGGACTATGGAGGTATCCTTTTGGAAGGATAGTGAATGTCCACTGCTGGCCTTCCCACATGAAGGCAAACTGTTCCTGACTTTCCTGTGCTATGTCAGTAGAGAAGAAAGCATTAGCAAGGTCTACAAGATGATGATACGTCCCCAGTTCATGACTGAGTGTGTACATAATGGCTGCTATAGAGGGACAGCAGCATGCAAAGGGAGTATGACCTTATTCAATTTCCTGTAGTCCATGGCCATATACCAGGTGCTGTCTGGCTTATTCACTGGCCACACTGGGAATTAAAAGAACTACGAGTGGGCTTTATGATGCTTACCTTCTGCAATTCCTCTTGAGTTTCTCCAATTTCCTTGGGCCCACCAGGCAATTTATACTGCTTAGTCTTTGTTACCCACCAAGGTACAGGCAGAGCTACAGGTGGGTGCTTAGCATGTCCCCTCAGAACTACCTTTACCACATGTACCCTCAGTCTGAACTCACCTGCCCTGGTCTGTAACCACAGGCTCTGCAGGACATCTACCCCAAAATACATTCAGGGATGGGAGAAATGTACACAGTATACTCCTTTGGGGGTAAACGCCCCATTCCCAATGAGATTTGGGCTTTCTTCACTCTAATCACCTTGCCCCCATAGCCATGTATCACAGCAGGGGTCCAGGGAAAACACTCAGGGTTGCCATAAATTAGAGAACACTCAGCTCCTGTGTCCACCAGCACCAGGACACATTGTACATTTATAGGGGACCAATGAATTCCTAATTCTACATGTGACCTCTGGTCCTCACCATGTCCCCCAAGGTGAGGGCCTTGACTCCCCTCAGTCCAACAACAATGCCCAATCATCCCCCTGTGGTGGTGAGGGCTCAGGTGGAGCCTGAGTACTGTCCCCCAGGAAGTTTTGCAGGGACACAGGCCGGACATGAGGTTTTGACTCAGGTTTCCATGTCCTGGACCTCAGCAGCTGGAATTGCTGCTATGGCTTTAATTGGTGCCACAGTTCTAACAAGAGACCCTATTGGGCTGCCCATCACATTTTTCTTTCACTACCCAGACTTTATCAAATCAACCCACATCTGGGTCCTTGAGACCTTCACAGAGCCTTTTGCACCTCTCCTTTCAGTCATAGCCCATATTTGTTTTAATCATGAAACACCTATTGATATGCAAATGAACTAAAGCCAGGTGAGAGATTCTGGCAATATTTCCATTTTACCCACAAGTACAGAAGATGTGAGAGGGGGACGCAGCAGGAGAAGCTGCATCACAGAAGGTCATGGAGGAGGGGGAGGAAAGAATGGTGCTTTCAGCTCCAGAGATGGTGGAGGAGGTGTCACAAGAGGATGAGGGGGTGGGGCCAAGGGTGGATCTGTTGCTGAGGCCGCTGACTGAGGCACCAGCCTCTCCTGTATTAAAGGCCTGCCTGGCTTTAATTAAAAAAATAAATATGAAACAACCATGGCCTCCTCAGGGGGAGGAACCGCCCCCTCCCCAGTTGTGGAGCTCTCCATGCTCCATCCCTATACCCAGGATGAGCTGGTGGACATGAGCGTCTGGTATAGGCAGAAGTCATCGGAATCTTTGCCTACATGGCTTTTATGTCTCTGGGACATGGGGTTGGAAAACATTGTTATGTCAAGTACTGAGATGAGTAGAATGGCTTCCCTGATAACTCACTCTTCCCTCTGGCAGCGATTGCAAAGTGCCCATCACGCTACAGGAAACCAGACACTTATGGAATGGCTGACAGCCTCCATCACGGCAGTGTGGCCTAATCAGGGTGATTTATCATACTTACCCACTAGCTGGAAAAGATATGTAGAGCTCCAATAGGTATTGTGGGAATTGGGTATGAAAAATATCATTTATAATATGGACCCCTAGGGCGGGCCCCATGAAGAGTTGTTCACAGTAGGAATGAGAAATCTGGTGCTGTATACAGCTGCCACATCTCTCTTTGGGTCCCTAGTGACTACTCTTGTCCTCCACATAAGGCAACCCATAAGTGAGGCTACTCGTACTTTAGCAGATCTGGGAAAGGTTGAAACAATAAAGGCAGGGAGGGAAGTACGGTCTGTGACTGAAAAGAGAGGTGCCAAAGGCCCCTTGAAGGTCTCAAGGACCCAGACGTGGGTTGATTTGATAAAGTCTGGGTAGTGAAAGAAAAATGTGATGGGCAGCCCAATAGGGTCTCTTGTTAGACTGTGCCACCAATTAAAGCCAGAGCAGCAGTTCCAGCTGCTGAGGTCCAGAACACAAAATCTTGCTATCTCTTAAAGCCAGGATCACTTGGTGTCCTGCGTCCACTTAGATCTCACTCTGTGGGGGATAGGCCCAACCACCCGAGGATTTGAGGAGCTGCAGAGCACAGGATGGAGTGCAATTATATTCTGAGAACTTCCCAAAGAAAGGAGGTTTTCAGACAGGCTCCTGCAGCTGCAGTTCTGTCTGGGTCACCCAGGCAAGGGGAACTTGTGGGCCCAAATCTGAGCTCTCAGCAGCCCCTCCCTACTTATCAGGAGAAAAGCAGAGACTAAGTGAAAACTTAGAAGTGAAATGAAATAGCAAAAAGACAGAATTCAGTAAGTTGAGCAGTGAGAAAGCTTTTTTTAAAGGTCCGCACTTAAAGAGAGAAAAAGCGCTGGCGTCCTCAGAAAGGAGGTGAGCTAAAAGGCTGGGGGTTCCCACTTGCTAGGGTTTTTCAAAGAGCCAGAGATATGAAGTGGTAAAGTGGTCTCAAAATGCTTATCTCTGGTGAGAGACATTAAGTCTCTTTATTATCTGTCCTCTAGGTAATTCAGAAAAATTAGCACAAGAAATTGGTCAGTTCCTCTCCGGGATAGCAGCTTCCCCTCTGAGAGCATGTCAATCAAGACCACTCACCCTGCCCCCAAAGTGGATTTGTTGCAGAAAATACTGAAAAAACCTGGACTGGGTCACTGACGGAAGAACCAAGTGGCACTCGGAGGTCTTGGAGTGTTGAGGCTTTATTTCACATGCACGGCGGGCTCAGAGGGGAGTAATCTTCCAAAAGTCTGAGCTCCGAACAAAGGCAAAGGGAGAAATATGTATCTTTCTGCTTCTGTATCTGTAACATTCCTACGTGCCCAGCAAGTGAGCAGGCAAGGTGGAGTGAGTTTAGGGAGTGAACCTTGGGAGCAGGTGCTGGACAGAGCGGGAAACCAAGGGAGTGTTTTTGTTGTTCGTGCTGCGGAGAGGGACACAGAGGGGAGACACCTGGGCTAGACTGCTGTCCTTGTAAATTGCTGTCCTTGTAAAATTTTCCCTATCAGTTTGAGTTATTGCCTGTTTGCTAAAGAATATGTTACTAATCTTACTTCCTAACCTCTTGGTTTTTAAAATGGAATCTTAGCTTTAGGATGGAATCCCTCCTGTTCTAATTATACTGTTTATATCCCAGCAATTTCATCATTGGCAGGAAAAGTTAACTATGATGCTTGTCCCAGGCCCCTGCCCTACATCATTATGAAGGCACTGCCAGGCAACATATATAAGTGTTTTTCATCTATAAGGAACTCCATATATGGCCACAGGCAATAAACTTTCCTATAATAGTTCCATCATTTAAATATTATGTCTTTTAAAAATAGCAAATTTTTAATTTGAATTTTCAAGACATTCATTGCAAAAAACAAAATACTCCTAAAATTATAACTGCTGATATTCTAGAGATTTAAAATTCTTGGGGTCCATGACAAATGATTATTAATGATATGTGGGTTAACATTAAACTACTACTTGTAAATGGTGTTCCTTTTCATTGATAAATATGATCTAATGTAACTTAGAGTAATGAATTACACTAAGTAACATTTTCCTACTGCTTAAATTAAATGTTTAAAATCTTTTTATCCTGAAAAAGTCCTAGTCTTTTCAATAATATTTATCTATAATGTCTTCTGAGGATCTTAATTATAAAAGTAATGGTAATTCTTGTCAGCTTTTGATTTTTTAGCTGCCACAAGTACATTGCATAGATTAAAGGGATACTACCATAGTCACAGAGAATTATTAATATGATTGTCACATGATTGTATTTGTTTATAATAAAGTAGAAAAGATTAATGCTGAACATCGCCAAAAATCACTGACCATTCCTTTTCTTTTTTATATTTCTTTTTCTTTAAAAGTCTGGGCATTTTTTTCCTTCTTTTGTTGTGAATGATAGCCTTTGAACTGGAATCATCTGTAAAGGTGCACTGAATTGCTGTTATATAGCTCAGCAGGGACTTTTAACACCTTCTGCAAGGCACCTAGTATGAAATATCATTTCTTTCCACTGACAAAATGTCTCATTTGTTGCTTTGCTCTGTACTTTATTTTGTCTTCTTGCATTATTGTTTTTATTCAGTTGGTATATCACAGTACATTGTGATGGAAAGTCACTAAATTTTAGCGAGGGATCCTACATGGCCATATCATTAATAATGGAAAATTCGTAATGTCTTCACAAAATAAATAAGATATTGTGAGTTCCATTTTCCCACACTGAACAATTCTCAAGCAGTATTTTTATATATTGTGTTGGAACATGAGTCAGATATAAATTCTTTTTTCAAATTCAGGAGGAATGGCCATTAGTTTTCAAAAAATGACTATGCCTTATTCCTTATATATGGGTTAGGAAATTTTCCACTAAATACAAAGGTAGTTAGAATAATGATATGAACCCTCATATATCTATCACCCAGGTTCAACAGTGTGTTTCCTTTGTAACTCACCCACTTCCTTTCCCCAATAATCATGAGATTACTTAAAAGAAAATCCCCTACACTATAACATTTCATGTGTATTATACCAAGCATATATCTAAGAGATAAGTATATTCCTTTATAAACATACATAACCACAATTTCACATCACACAGTCACCCAAGCTTAAAAGTAACTCATTTGTTAATATCAGTAAATATTCAATCATTGAGTACAGTTCTTAAATGATCACAATTCAATCAAGATATAAAACAATGAATATGGAGTATTTCAATAACACCATAAAGTTCACCTCTGACTCTGTAAAACGAATCCTTTCCTTTAACTTCCCAGCCTTTGGCAACTACTGTTCAGTTTTAAATTCCCACACTTACCTTTCCTTGAATGTCACACAAATGATACCACACAATATGCAGCTTTTTGAGTCTTATAGCTTAGTAAAAATCATTGACTATGTGTATTGGGTCTACTTCGGCATCTCTATTCTTTTTCATTGGCTTGTCTATCTTTATACCAATCCTATTTTTTTTTTGTTACTGTAGTATAACTTAACATGATTAAGTCTTGAAATCAGATGTTTTTTAAATTCTTGGTTTTGAAAGGTTTTTTTTGGAGGGGGAAGAGAGGGTATTCTTAATCCTTTCTATTTCCATATTAATTTTAGAATTAGCTTTTACCAAAAAAAAAAAAAAAAGAGCCTGCTTGGGATTGAATTGAAGCTACATATCAATTGGGGGAAAAGAGACACTTTAACAATGTTCAGCCTTCCAATTCAATTTATGAACATAGTTTGCCTTTCCAGTTATTTAGGCTTCTGTTATTTCTGTCATCAATGCTTTATGGTTTTCAGCATATAAATCTGACACATTTTTAACTTTATACCTAAATATTTGTATATTTATTTATATATTCAGTTTTTTTTTCATTTTTTTAGTTAGTTTTTTAAGTTATTTATTTATTTAGTTACATATATTAAGTTACATTACAAATGATATTAAAAATTTATTTTCCAATTGTTCTTCACTATTATCTAAAATTGCAGACTTTTTAAAATTCACTTTGTATATTGTGATGTTGACAATACACTTACTTGTTTTCAGTATATTTTTGAAAAGTTTCTTCAGCATTTTCTATTTTCTATGTGAATAACCATGCTATGAACAAACGGAGAATATTGTATTGCCTATTTTCCAATACCCATGCATTTTATTAATTTTCTTGTCTTATTGAATTGACTGATACCTCCACTGTTATGTTGAATTGGAGTGACCTTACTGGATGGATAACCTTTATTTACTCTCAATCTTAGTGAAAAATTATTCTATCTTTTGCCATTATGTATGATGCTGACTGTAGGATTTTCACAGATATCCTTTATTAGGTTGTGGGAGTTCCCTTAAATTCCTTTTTTTTTCTTTTTTTTAGCTAAGAGTTCTTAAATTGAAAAGATGTGGAAATATATCTAATGCTTTATTCTGTATCTATTAAGATGACCATAATTTTCATCTTTAGCTTGATATAGATAATTTCATTTTTTAATTCTTTAAGAATGTTTCACTAACTTTATATTCTTCAGAGAAACTTTTTGGTCATAATATTTTTAATAGATTGTTTTCTGTGTGTATTAATGTTTCCTTATGGATTATTGTCTGTACATGCAGGATATAAATATTTGCTTTTTATTTTCTTATAATATCTTTGTCTTGTTTGATAGAAATTAATATTAATATGTAATGTATTGTAGAGTAGTCTCTATACTTTAGTTTTGGGCTGTTTTTTTTTAAGTGGGTATTATTTCTTCTCCAAATGTTTGAAAGAATTTTCCAGTGATGCCAATTTTGTCTTTAATTTTCTATCTAAGGTTTTGAGAAATTCAATGAACTTAATAGGTAAAAAACCATTTGGGTTATTTATTTCTTCTTAATTACTTTGGAAGTTTGTGTATTTAAAAATATGTATTGGTTTCACTCATCCTTGTAATGTCTGTAGGAGGTGAAAGTTTAATTTTTAATAAATTCTTAACCTGCTTTCCAAAGTGGTTTTTCCATTTTCTATTTTCATCAGTAATGTTAAATCTACTAAGTGAAATTATTTTTTCAGGGATTGTATATTTTTTAATCTCTAGAAGTTCTATTTGATTATTTTCTATATCCACCTTTTTTTCCTCATGATGTTTATATTTACCTGTAAATTGATATGTATTTTCCATGGCTTCAGTAATTTTAACTCTATTTCCTACACACTTTGAATGGAATGGGCCATTTGAGAAAGGAGTGGGAGAATAACAGAGAATAACTTGTTAAACCCTAATTATAAAACAGGACAAAATAAAATAGTCCGATTAGAAAAATATACATAATCTCTCTGTGAGGTCTGAGAATATGTAGCAAATTCAAATGGGGACATAGGAGAAGACTTTAAGGTGACGTAAATGGGATGTTGAGTCTTGAAGAATAAAGTTTTGAAAAGACATGTAATATCACATGAGAGGGCAGACAACATTAACTGTGCTTTTAAAATGCATCCTTAATAGCTCTATTACTCTGTTTTGGACTGATATGACAAAATTAAACTTGAATGCAACAGTGTAGGGTCCAGGACCTGTTATATTAATATAGTATATCTCCAAAGTAGTAAGAAAGATGAAAAGCTAATGGTCAGTTAGTTCAAAAGGAAGCAAAACACTAATTAAGCCTTTGAGAATCCCTAAAAAAAATCAAATCAGGCTAAATTTGGATTATTTATGTAGTTGCAATCTCAAAAAGCTCAAACAGAGAAATCTTGATGGCTTCCCCAAAACTTA
Source organism: Manis javanica (assembly GCF_040802235.1). Lineage (NCBI taxonomy): Eukaryota > Metazoa > Chordata > Mammalia > Pholidota > Manidae > Manis > Manis javanica. The sequence goes on from NC_133165.1 coordinate 71,964,049, forward strand.
GTTAAAAACAAAACAAAACAAAACCAATTTTTCTTTTGACAAGGTTCCATAACTAGTGACAAAAATTTAATAAATTTAGGCATATGCAAGGCTGTAAGTACATTCTTGAAGATGACACCACGCAAATGACTGTAATCAATTTTATAGCCCCAACTGGTGTCTGAATTATTTGGATATGTGTTATTTGATCATGCTAATAGAAGGCTTAGTCACAGAAGGCAATTTTCCAAGTTGTTATTTGTTTCTGTCATTCTCAATTAACTTATTACTGTGTTGGTAACTGTTTGATCTGACTGTGGAAAGAACAATGAGTGTGTCTACATTGCCTAGCCAATGTTAAACCTTGTGATTATGACTGATGGATTGCTGATGGAAATGCTATGAACTTCCAAGTATGGTCTGCCAAATCTCCTGTGACAACTTCTAATCCCCATGATTTCACAGCCAGATGCAGAGGATCCAGTGGGAAGACTTGAGAATTTACTATATGTAAGGGGCATGGGTTCCTGTATCACCCCCCCATGAAGTCTGATGGCTTCCCTCCTTTTCTTCTTTCCTTCTCTATTTCTGTCTTTCTTCTAGTGTGACAATACATATTAATATCTTCTAAGGTGAATTAAGATTAAGTTATATTTTCCTCAATTATCACCTGCAATTCTATTCTACTGAAGATGAATATTCTAATTGCTAAGAAATTGTGCATAGAGAAAAAAATACAGACAGGAAGTAGAAAAACAGCTGTTTAACAAAAGTTGTATAAACAAAGTATCCTTTTGACAGAGAGTAAAAGGGAAGTAATATTTGACATTACCAATTATGAATTTTGAGCCATTGTACATGTGAAATGTGAAAATAACAGATCTCCTGATTTGCACAGGAATTAGGTAACCAGAAATAAGACCAACTTAGCATTGTATTTAAGGGAGTGGCTTCAAGAGTTAGACTGCCTGAGGTCAAAATTAGGGTCTTACATGCACTAGCTGAGTAAATTAATTACATGATTAGCTTACAAATTACCCTGGAGAATTTTCTAAAATTCTCTGTGCCTTAGTTTCTGTATCTGTAAAATGAAGATAATGATGTTATATACATCTTAAGATAGTTCTGGGAATTTAATAATTAACATTTGTGAAGTGCATGAACAACTCCTGGCAAACATGGCATTTCCACCAAGCATGAAATTTGCCTAGTTTATTTCCCCAAACTCCTGCTCCTTCTAAATTCTCCATTGCTGTCCATTCCTCTGGCAATGAATCTAGAGAAATTACATTTATCTTCTACATTTTTTATATTCATTAACCTGAAACCGGGTCAATTTCTCCTCCACAATGGTGTTAAGGAAGTCTCCATTTTAAACCTAATTTAAAACACCTGATCATTAACACATGGATTTCCACATCATTATTCAACATTATACTTACCTTTCCCTATAGATATTTTTGCTTAGCACTGTTCCATAATATGTAGTGTTCCTTACATTCAAAATATTTTTCCACTGTATAACAATGCATAACCCATACTTTCCTGTGTACTACACTTCAGGAGCATTTTGGCAACTTATTTGACCTCACACCAATCCATTATTTTGTTAGTGTCCTTGTAAACTGCTTGTAATGCACTATCCCTTATTTTTTATTAGATGATCTTGTGTATTTTGTCTCCTTAACTATAGTTGTAATCTTATGAGCAAGAACACTGTATACTTAGAAGCTTTGCAGTAGTCAAGTTGGTAGTTAACACTATCATTATACTCTGCGTCTAGTGAGATGTCAGAAGAAGCATGAATGAACTATGAGAAATGCTTAATCAAGCTGGTGATAGCCTTTCCCAAGTAAATCTGCTTCTACCGCATAATGGAAAAGAACAGCACTGAGACTATCATGCCTTGTTTAGGAGCCATAACAACTGCTACAATCTGGACCCTAATACAATATATATATATTTAAAAAGCAATATATATATCTTAAAATAATGGAGCTTTCTCAGCCTCCATTCAACTAGGTTTAATAATAGTGCTATTGGGAACAATCCAACACATAGAGCATTTTTGTTTCTTAACATGGGCATTTTTCAAAGCAATATTTTTTTTATGCTCAGGATCAACTATTCTTAAGCAAAAATATGAACAATATATTAAAAAAGTAATAAGACTATTTAAATATCCTTTAGCACATCTTTATGAGTCATTCAAAGAGAGTTTTGATTTAGAAGGATCTGCATTCTTTCAGTCATTTCCTAGGTAGATTTTATACTTCTGCACCTCAGTTTCATCATCTGACAAAATAAGGATGGGAATGTAGGCTGGGTAGGTCATGGAACCTCAAAATTCTCTAGTAACAGAGTTTTCTTACCATTCCCCATCTCTAACAGCACCTCAGTGAATGGGTTCATACATGTCCCTTCATGGACATTTGTGCAAGTTTTCCTGAGATATATACTCAGCAATGGGATTTCTGAGTTATGTAGTACATTTTTATTGAATTTGAGTAAGTATGGTCATATTGTTTTCCAGAAATGACTACACCGTCTGCAGTTATGGAGGGTGCATTCATATATACATCATACCAATACTTAGCATTTTTCAACTTTTGGGTCTGTTAGCTGTAGAGTGATGTCTTCTTTCTTTGATTACTAAGGAACTTTAACATCTGTTACATCCCTCTTAGCATTTTACTTTACTTCTGTAAATTGTCTGCTCTTATTCTTCACAAATATTTTTTCTATACACAACAGCTAAAACCTGCTGGAGACAGTCTGTATCAGTTTCCAAAGGATGCTGTAACAAAGTGCCACCAACTGGGTGGCTTAAAACAACAGAAATGTATTCTTTAACAGTTCTTGAGGCTAGAAGTTCTGAAATCAAGGTGTCTTCAGGGCCATGCTCCCTCTGAAAGCTCTAGGGAAGGATCCTTTATGCATCTTTTCTGGCTTCCAGTAGTTTCCAGAAATTCTTGGCATCCCTTGGCTTAAAACTGTATCACTCCAATTTCTGTCTCTATCTTCACCTGGCCCTCTTCTCTTTGTGTATGACTCTGTCCCTCTCCTCTTCTTATAAGGGCACTTAGTCTTTGTATTTCCCACCCTGATAGAGTATGACCTCATCTTAACTAAGTGTATCTGCAAAAAGCCTGTTTCCAAGGAAGGTCAACTTCAGAGTTCCTGGGTAGATATGAATTTTAGGAGAGATGGCTATTCAACCCATTACACAACCTTAATGTACAAGAACTGATGAATAGATACACTAAAGGAGGTATATCCATACAATGTAGTATTATTTGGCAATCAAAAAGAATGAAGGGTAAATGATATATGCTACCACATGGATGGATGAAACTTGAAAATATTATGATAATTGAAAGAAGTCAGTCACAAAATGCTATGTAGTATGCAATTCCATGTTTACAAAACATCTAGAATAGGCAAATCTGTAGGGACAGAAAATGGATTAGTGGCTGCTTATGGCTAGAAGAGGGCATATGAAGTGACTGCTTTGATTTCTCCTTGTAATGACAATATTCCTAAATTAGATTATAGTGATGGTTGCACAACTCTGTGAGTTTACTCAAAACTTCTGAACTGTACACTTTAAATAGATGAATTTTTGGTATGTGAATTATATCTCAATTAAGGATGATAAAAAAAAGACTGACAAACCTGGATTTGTTAATGAGTTATACATACTCCTAGAATATGTACTGACTCTGGGTTTCTGTCTTTTTGTTATTGATTTGAAAGAGTTGATGAAATATTATCTATATACATCCAGATATATGCCTGTATCAGGTTTAGCTATTGAAAATTTGCAAAATCTGTCATCTATAAATTTTGATAATGGTGAGGTTTGTTAAATAGAATTCCTTTATGTGTATATAAAGAAATTCATCAATATTTTCCTCATGATTTATACTTTTGAAATTTTTAAACTGTACCTTTTTTCCTTATATCAGTAAAATGTTCCCATATGTTAAAATAATTACAATTTTTCATTTCACATTAGGTCTTTAGTCTATCTGAAGTTCAAGACTTAAGTGTACTTAGGTAGAGATTTGATTTTGTTTCTCTTTATATCGTGATTTGAATTTTGTAACACTGTCTACTATGCAGTGCATACTGTAATGCTTATTAACTACTTCCACACACATAGATTGATGTCTTAGCCCCCTTTTCTTTTCAATTAGTCTAGTCCTATGATATTACCACACTATTTTCATTACCATAATTTGATATTTTGCCTTATCATTTTCTATGTAGAATAGAGTACATGGTATTTCCCCCATAGATAAGAACTTCTAGGGTTTGAAATAAAATTTAGTCATATTAACTCTCCAGCAATTGGCCCATGGTTAAACATATGGTAGAAAACCAATAAATGTGGATCAATGAAGAATGGATGAATGAAAGAAACTACATGTAGAAATTACCTGTATAATGCTCTGTAAGCCAAAATAATTCACCAAATGTAGTGTTGTGAAATTATACCAAATGAGTGCATTTTATAATAATATAAGATATTGAGAAACTAAAAAGACCACAGGGAAGAGTAGGACACATAAAGAAAAAGAATTGTATAGACACTTAATCCTTCTAAAAGGATAAATCATATGTCAAATTGATATTATAAATCAAAATTTAAATAATGCTTTTATATTCAAATAATACAATCTTTTTTAAAGTCATTATCCCATTATCTAAGTAATTTCATGTTTTACTACAACTAGGGCATTGTGGATTTTGAGTTTGAAAATTAATATTAAATATTATTTTAAAAATCTGCTTTTAATTTGGGGATTTAAAGTTTTATTGCACTAATAAAATTTTTAGGCTTTGCCAACACTAATTGCTAGTTAGATGTTGTTTGCAGGTGCAAAATACAAAAACATTGCATAAAATTATAAACACCTTTTATATTTTAAATACCTGTATTTCATAAAAACTAGTAATGTTTGAAGTGATTTGCATTTTAACTGCTTTTTAAATCATTCCAGGAGTCAACAAAATTGCCATTATTCTTCCATGTAAAAGAATAATTATATTTCTAAAATACTTAGGGATTCCTTAAACAGATCCCTGTCTGGCCTACTTCTATCTACATCAAGGACTCAGTTGTTCCATTAGCACCTATTCTTATATTGAAAATCATCTTCTCTCTGCCCAATTTGTATATCCACTTCTTCCTACTAAAGTTACTTTTTGCAGTTACACAAACACAAAACAAGACAAAGTACAAAGATGTCCAGAACATAAGAAGGTAACTGCTTGTATTGGCCTTTTACCTATTCAGTTTGAAGAGAAACCAGACATGATCAAACATGCTCTCTTGATGTCTACATAGACTATCTAGAGCTGTGAGTTGCTAGAGGTTAGAAAAGGGGATGCAGTGGGTAAGAAAATAGGAGAAAGAGAGTTAAAATAGGGAACAGGGAACTTTCCTTTTTGAATGTCTACCAAGGGCCTCACTTTGTGCTTGGTGTTTGCTTTTACACTTTCTCATTTAACAGTCACTAAAACACTACACAGGACATTATTTTCTCCATGTAATTGCTACAGCTTTCTTAGCGAGAAACGTAAGCTTAGAATCAACATCTGTTTGAGGTTCATGCTGTCCAAGAAAACCTGGGCCAGAACCCAATCCTCCTGGTGTTCCATCCAGCATGACAGCATGATCTCCACGATAGCAAAAGTTCAAGACCAGGTCTGAAGTACAGACATTTTCCGAGAAGTAATAATATTATTCATTAATGTTACAAAATCTTGTCTCTCATCAGTTCCATGATACTCATACTCAAATTGTCATCACTTGGTCATTAAATTTTAGTTAACTTACCAGTATATTGATGAATCTCTCTATTACAAACCTATAGTTTAGGTTTTCGTATATTTCATGCCATAATTTTTAAAAGTAAAAATACATGATTGTTTTAAAAACGAAAGCAAACATAAAAGCTGAAAGCATGGCTGTAGTTAACTATGTTAAATAGGAGATTACCCTAGTAGGAAAAATTTATCACAGGATCAGTTATTTCAGCCTTTGCATGGGCATTTTTGTAGAATAAGAAAAATGTTGAAATGATTTTTAGGTTAATGTTGTTACAGGGAACAGATTACAATTAGAGAAAGCATGCCATACTTTCCTAATTGTCTAAAGCAAAATATGGTATATTTTCCATTAGTTCTCAATGTGTTTCCTCAAACTCTGAAAATGCAATTTAATATTTTAATGCATTAAGAACTTAATTAATCATAAGAGTGGTAGGTCAGTTGCAAGGCCAGTAAGTTTATTATTACATTTCATATTTTGAATTTTTTGAAATTCTATTTTATTTTTCTGCTCCTTTTTCTGAAGATGTTCCTTTTAAATAAACAGCAGTAAATTTCACACCTAATAGTCAAATAGACTTTGTTTTTGCAAGAAGGGATTCATGTGCTCTTTGGTATTTCTTTATTTCACACTATGGTTATACTTTGAAAGAAAAAATAAGTTCATTTGGTTTAATATTAAAATAAATTTAACATTTTTAAAATGCGATAAACTATCATATCACACACTGAATTGTTGAGGATTATCATTTATGATAATGAGCTTTGTCCCACTAAACTTGGATGTCTCCATTTTATTAATTAATAATATTAATAAATATTATTTTAATAGAATTAATTTTGGTACTACTCCTTGTATGCTTGGCGATGTACAAGGAATTTGATTAGAATATTTTGCCTTTAACCTGCAGACCAGCTCAGTTTGGAAACTACATGGAGATGATGGGAAACTGAGGATTAAACTGGGGAGCAGGCTCATTATAGCAGGCTTCAGAGGGTAAGTACTTTTCGTTGTATAACAGGCACCACAAAGCAGATATAATGGATAAAGTTACAATTCCTATGAAATATATAAAAATTGGTTTCACAAGAAACTAGTTGTCCAGTAGCATTAGTTGGTAATCTCAGACTAAGAATGAAAAAAGGGAAATAGATTGGAGGAAGGACAGATATCTTGAAAGCTGAAATATAAACACTTGAACTTCTTGCTTCAAAGAAAAATTAAAGTCTGTGTCTACTGACACAGACAACTATTTTGATGAGTGCTTAAGTCAAAATGCTTGTGTCTATTAAAAAAAAGTTGTCAGTCAAAAAAAAAAACAAGCTAGTTGTCTAGCTTTTTTTTTTTTTTATTGCCAATGAAAACAGACAGGTTAGTAAATATAGATCCAATCTGAATTGTAGATTTTTTTCTTCTCTTATTCTTATGTTTGTAGAAGGGAGATGCCTAAAATACAGTCATCTAAACCTGAAAACCGTAGATGTATGGACAACCTGTCAAGAAGGTAATACTTTCCTGAATGATCAAGGAAACTGTATAAATTCCCGGTCTTATGTTAACCTAAAAATCCATAGTGGGGGTGGGTTTTTTGTGAAATCAACCCTTCATAGGCTTCATCTTTAAACTCTAATATGGTATATGAAATGCTGTTCAAATTTACAACAGAATTTCTGTCCTTGGCTGAAATAATATATGGATGAAAGAGACTTTGTCCAGGTCTGTGCACCCAGGGGGGGTACCCAAATGAATAATCGATGGCAATTTAATACATGGAGTTTGGCAGGGGTTAGCAAAGGAGATTATTAAAGGCTGAAAAAGCACAGTCTGTAAGAAAAAAAGTTAAAATAAAAAGGACAATTTAGCCTGAGGAAAAGGAAATTGAGGAATAGTTTAAGAATGGTCTTCAGAGATATGAAGCATGTTTTAGACATGGTGACAGCTACTTGTTTCCTTTTTCCTACAAGGAAATAAAACAGAAACAAATGGAGACAATTTGTTGTAAGCCATAAAAAAGGGAACATTTTAACATGTAAGAGTTATGAAGTACTGTCTTCCAGACTTTTTAGTATAAAGACTGAATCTATTTCTAAGATCTAAGCATGTGTGCCTATACATACATATGTGTGTGTGCATGGTAATTTGTAAAAGGGTTTTAAAGATAAATAAATCCTGAATAACTACCTGTTATTCTCTGGGTTTTAGTCTGTAGCTTTGGTTGGTATTGTGGTATCATGGACTGCAGGAAATAAGTGTTCTGTCTCCTTTGCCCAGTCTCTTTAGTGTGGAACCTTATGACCTCACTGAGGGTGAAAATCATCAACTTCATCCTTGAGTCAGAAGGCATATATGTTCCTACATATTATTTGAATGTAAAGCTACTATTAGGTGTTATCCAACTGGAAACTGTTAGCTAAACTAGTAAGAAGAACACTTTTTGAGGAATGGAGGATTGAGGGATCAAATATTGGACTGAAAGACTAGTCTTTTTTTTTTTTTTCAAGCAGACTGTCTTCTCATACATAAGATAACTACATTAAAATAAAATAAAGGGCTTCCCTAGGTGTGGGTCTACAATGTTCTTTTGGACTTGATTTTATTTAAATGACATTTCCCTTTAACTCAATAGCTCTCAAGTGCCCCTTTTTCTTTTTCACACATAATTTCCTCCCTTGAAGATGGAGTAATATTTCCTTTTCTATCCACTTTACAGAGTTCTTATGAAGATTAAATAAGATAATAATGTGAAAAATCTTTAAAAAGTATAAACTTCTAGAAACACTGAGCATTCTTATGATTTTATTTGCCACATGTGGTAAATCACTTATGAAATCCACGCACTGGAGATCTGGGATCAACTACCACACCTGTTTGCTTAGTTCATATTTGAAGAGTTTAATAAATGTTAATCATATTATTCAACTTGGGCTAAGAATATGATCCAGAGGTGTTAGAGTAATGCAGAAACCAAATCAAAGCCACAAGTCTTTTTGTGGTGCTTTCGTTGCAATGTACAGAGTCCTACCCTGACTAACTTGAGAGAAAGGAATTCCCCGAAGGATGAACCAAAGACCTTGGCTATGACAAGAACTAATACAGCCCCAAAAGTTGAGGGAACAAGAACAAACTGAGTCTCCTGCTGTTTTCTTGGCCAGTAAGCTTCCCTCCGACCCCCATCATCTGTGTCACTCAGTTTAGGATTCAGAGTCCTGACAGTCTAACGGGCTTTGCTGGGTTTGCATGGCCAAATGGTGTCTAGGGACAGACAACTAGTGTTATGGTACTCTCTCCAAAGGTATGAACAAGAAGGAAGAAGAAATTAACCTTTGGGAGGCTGCCACTAGAAATGAGAGCAGACAATGAGCATCTTAAACAGCAACCACAACAAATGTCTGCTACATAATAGGATCCTAGGGCTTGAATAAATTAGATTTCTTGCCAAAATTTCCAAATACTGGAGGATATTTTTAATTGATTTTAAATAAACCATGTATTATTTCTAATAATTTATTCTATATATTCTAATGTTTAGAAATATTCTAAGCCATATGAAAAACATAAAAAACAGAGGATGGGAAATATATAAGCTGACACACACTTTCTTCTTCTGAGCTTTACTTCTTTGAGAATGGCACTGAAGTCTGACCCTTGTCAGTGTTTCTTTTCCTGTTTTTGAAAAGATTCATTTGAATCTCAGATTCATGAGTCTGTGTATTTGGTTTTGCCTTTAAAATAATTAAGAAATATTTGTTCTAATTAGGCTAACTGTACCCTTTTGATACTAATCAGTATCTATCAAAATATCTAATACTGTTATTTTCTGGCAATGCCATCCTATTTTTAGGAAAGTCTGTTAAAAAAAATCTCTCCATGTTATATAATTATCTCTGTAAGGAAATAAGAGTTCTAAACCAACTAGTTTTCTTAAGGACCACACATATATTCATTTTTATATAAATATTTGTCAAGCAACCCAGGCACTGGAAAGATATCAATAAACACTGTCAGCACTTAGGAAGCTAGAGTTCAAAGTCTAGTATGGGAGAAAGTAGGGCCATTTTCAACACAATGGTGCTTTGAGAAGTAAATAGAAGTTACACTTAAACTGCCTAAGAGAATCTGGTTATGGTTGTCAAATAAGGTAGGTTGTAATTCTGTGTAGTTTCTTTTTTTCCCAAATTTATTGAAATGTAATTGACATATTATGTAAGTTTAAGGTGTATGACATATTGATTTGATATATGTGTATGTTGCCAAATGGTTACCATAATATGTTTAGATAACATACATCACCTCACAGTTAGAAGCTTTTTTCCTTGTGATGAGAATTTTTAAGATCTATGTCTTTGGAGACTTTTTAATATACAATATTGTTAATTACAGTCACTATGCTATACATTGAATCCCTGAGACTTAGTTATTTTTTTTTCATTCCTCCTGAATTTTTTATTGCACGAATTCATTACTTTTGCAAACAACATCAAAGCAACAGGTTATACTTAAGAGAGCTCAAAGGTGAAGAAAGATGTAGCCAAACAAGGTCTAGGATTTAAGTGTTATCTAAAATAGGCCTGAGATGTTTAATGTCAACTGAAAATTATGTCATCTCAGGTTAATGACTGTAATGCCTTGTAAATACCAAGACAGAGTTAAGTTTTTAAGTATTTCTTTAAATGAAATCATGCCTAGTATGCTTAAGTACTTTAATGTATCTTTTGAAAAGATATAAACATGCATTTTCCCCATGATTTAATCCCAGCTTCAAAATGTATATAATGAGCAACAAACAAAAACTTGGAAAACCTATGTTCTACTCTCTTGTCACATTATTACAGATTCACTCTGTGGCTTTGAATACCTAAGGTAGTATTTTTCAAGTTTCAGTATTTTAATATATAATTTTGGAAATACACTTACTGTACTTAGCATCTATTGACTTCAAGATAGTCGATCAGCAAATGTGGCTTTTTTAATTGACATATAAAATTATCTAAGTTTAAGGTGTACATAAGGAGAATCATCATGAAGTGAATGAAGCGTTCTCCAGGTGACATCAAATGTTTAATCGCCTAGAGGATCTAGGGATGGTCTTTGCTTACTGGACAGTGCTCATGCCTCACTATGGCTTGAAACTAGGGATGTCCTCACATTGACTGAATTTACAAGAAACAGAATTGGCCTGATCTTTCATTATATTTATCTGAATACTGATTTGCTAATTTGTACTGAGAAATGCAAAGGCTTCTCCTTAGAGGGAAACAAGAGAAGTTGCTTAGTGAGTTTCAAATCAGGAAAGAAATTTAATTGATGGCTCAAACACTCTCCATCCATCTCTGTAACAGAGATACAAGCTTTAAATGGGGAGCCCAAAATACCTTTGACAAGGCGCTGGTGGTATCACTCCAAGTCTCTTCTTAAAGCTCATGTTCACTGCTTGTGTTGCTGATGAGAATTGTTAACACAATTTTTCTCACCAAAGTAACACAAAGTATTACATTTCACAACTTTTGTTGATTTAACGCCCATGCAGCCTCATTTGTTAGGGTCCACACTCTGCCAGCCTCCACTCTCTGGTTCATCCCTCTGCCTTCTGTCACCCCGTAGGGTCTTTGGGTGACAAACCTCCTTTTGCTCATGGGAACTCATAACATGGTCTTTTCAGCCCCTCGCCTTAATGTTTATCACATTGGCTGTAAGTGCCAACAGATTTCTTTCAGCATCTGCCTACACCAGCATCTACTAACTTATTTGTGTTAGACTCTCCTAGGATCACCTGCCTATTTCTTAGCCATAGTTGAGAAGTCTATTTTTCAGCTCTGAATTCAGTGCTCAAAAGTGGAAAATGGTAGAATCTTAAGGGGAATTTTGGGTGCTCATGTCATTGTTAAGGAGATTATGTGGTAACCATATAATTTATTGTCCAGGTCAGGAAATTCTAGAGATTAAAGAGGGAGGTTTCAATACTTATGTTGTGACAATGGACCTAAACAGAGGGCATGGAGACCAGCTGGGAGGTGTGGCTACCCAATGACTCAATATTTCAGAAGGGAGTTTTCAAGGCAAGCCCTGGAAGTAGCTTTTCACTTCTTCCCGCAACTTAAACTGGCATGTCATATATGCTAAGAGGTGACTAGTTGTGCCTAAATAACATTACATGGACATGGGATAGATATTGAGAATGAAACTCTCTAATAGTTCATATGTTTTGTTTTTTAATGTTAAAATTAAAATGCTATATAAACTAGGGTGAATATAGCAGGTAGTCCTGTGAACACTTCACTGATCCAGAATATAAGCACCTGTGCTCCAGATGATAGGGGCCGCCAGCCAGGCAGCTTTGCCAGCAGAAGGTGAGCCATGGAGCCAGATGGGCATCTTAACAATTAGAGTCCATAAAATAAGCTGGCACAGGCCTCTACTGCACATCCTTGAAATAACTTCAACATCCTTCAGAAACTGGAGCACCTACCACCTATGTGAACTAGCAGGATTATATTTAATTTGCCTTAAATTTCATGTCATTTTGTGTTTACTATTAACAAACACATTTTTGCATTTTATCACTTACCAACATCTTTTAGTCTGAAATGTACAAGGCCTGCCATTGCCAGAGAGATTTCAGAGTGGAGCAACAGTATGTGAAAAGTGTAACATTTCACTCTATATATTTGATTTCCCTGACGTATATTCAAACATAAATTCCCTCCGGATAGAGTTCTTAGAGTTTGCCTCAGTGTCCCCCATTCCATCACGTCCCTCACCAAGCAGCAAGCCCAAGATCTGAGGCGAGAAGGGAGTTGGGGAGGGCAGGTACCACTGGCCAAACAGATGGATTCTCTTAAGGTAGTTAGATTTTCAATTCTAGTGAAAATTACTTGGCATTTATTTAGCCGAAGTATCAATTCTTCATCTTAAATATCATATGATTTCAAATCTCTTTCAAGTACTGAAATTTCAAGTTAGAGGGTCACATGATATAAAGAGTTTTATTGATACATGTAAATTCATGAACTTTTAAAACTACTATAAATACATAAATATAAAATCCCCTTACCACTATTAACAAGGTACACTGATGGAGGAATAATTTGATTCCAATTAGGTTAATTTGAATAAAGCAACCTTAACATGCATAGTCATTCCAACTGTGTTAGTTCTATTCATGGAAAACTTACATGAAAATTATTTATTGAAAACAGGACAATGAGGCCAACGAGGACATAAGGATGCGGTTCTATATGTAAAGCATCTATGATGTGCTGGGCCTGTGTAAGATAGTTGATGTCTCATTTAATCCTTGAAACAACCATGAAAGATGTATCATATTACCGCCATTTTGCAGCTAAAGATATTAAAGCCTAATATGTTTAATTGATCTGCTTAATGGTATATAATCAGAAAGTGAAAGAGTAGATAATCAAATACAGGTTTAACTTTAAATCATATGACTTTCAACTGCACAAGGAGACCCATCACTCCAAATCCTTAATTTCAAAGATGAAAGCATAATGGTAAACCGGGTTAGACCATCAGCTTAAGGTCACAAAGCAGGTTCTTACTGTCAACTTTCCTAATCTTCTGTCTGCAGAAAATTTATCCAAGCTAATGACATTCAATCTTAGCTTAAGTAATTGTATAAACCAATTTTATAAGGTGAGATGACATATATAAATATCTGAGCATTTATGACTTAAATTTAGCTGCCCAAAATATTTTAGTACCCTCCCTGCACTTATCTCTTTGGTGATAATATGTTTAGAAAGGTACTATCTGTCTTTACCTCTCCAGAAATTATTACATGGTAGCATTTATTATAAGATCATATATCTGTATCTAATATGCTCATACTAGATGTTATAAAGTGTTTGGGTTATATAATTCCTGAAATTTTCAGTAGATAACTAATGGATAACATCTTTGATCATCATAGTTTCTGTAAAGCTGTCCTTAGTGTAGATGTCATCCTTACTATTGCCATGAAAATTTAATATTGGTGTAAATTGCATCTTGGATAGCTTCATTTCATAAAAGATTCTTATAAATGTCAAAAGTTAAACTGGCTTGGTCATGTAGGAAATAAACTTACATCTTTTATAGCTCATTGTTTTCATTGATATTTTCATAGCAGTCAAGTTAATGATACTCTATGTTTTTAACTTTAAAATAATAATCACAGACTGTGGAGCTTTGGGAGGCTTCAGAAAGCAATGAACCCTAACTTCTCATTTTGTAGTGAAGGAAACAGAGATCGAATGGGCTATGTGGTCTGCTACGATCTCTGGAACCAAAATAGTCATCTTCTCTTCGTGGGTACTTTCCACCAAAATTTAGTTACAAGATCAGAGAGTCCTTGCAATTCTGAAACAAGGCCATAAATTGCAGTGCTACACTGTGTGAAAGTACAGTGCCAGCCACACTACCATTTAGAAAACAATTATAATCCTGGCTTCAATATTGCAAGGTCTAACTGGCCTTGAATATCTGTTGACATCTGAAGAAACATTTCCAGTGATAGCATCTAAAATATACTTTTAACTGTTGTTTTATTCTCAGTCCTTGAAGTAAATTAACAGGTCAAAAGGAAAAAAAAAATCCATGAACTATTCTAAAGTGAATGGAACTGGTATGCCATATCTTACTGTGCAAGATCAAAATCAAAGCACGGTTCACAGTTCCAGAAAATTACACTATATGAGCCAGTGAACCTACATTTGCAAGACAATTATAGTAATCTGTCTATCTTCTTCAGTGAGGCCCAATGACCTTTATTTAACAATACCTCAAAAAATATTTTAGTACAAAATGAGTTAGTTAATCTACGATCTTAAAGTACAATCAATTACCAGACTATTTTTCCTTTGCTTACATGCAAATAAACTTTTATGAACTAGTAAAAATCAGCTTATACTGATAAAATGCTAGTCTCTCCCTCTTCTATCATTTCTACCATCAGTGGCCTAATTGTCTAAGGAACTGAATTTCAGAGGAAATAGTCCAACTAATCCATTTCTTTAGATTCTACCTTTCTTTACTTTTAAGGTATTGCCATTTACATACAATAAATTAAAATTATTCAGGAACAAAGCTAAGAATTATTTTATGGGACTGTGATGGTTTTAAGTTGTAATTATGTTAGTGAGCTGTCTTTTGGGTGAGTCCTAGAGCTCCTGTCTGGCCTGAGCCACAGTTGCCCACAGAACATTCCATGAAACTTTAATTACATTTGTATTGTTCTAAACTGCAAGGCTTAAAGAAAATGTAATAGATAAGTAATGCGGCAGCCAATTGCTAGTGTGTAGAACATGCCATGGACCAAATTCATATACTGAAGTGGTAACTCCCAATGTGTCATATATATTAGTGGGTTTGACACTGTTTTACATTTTTATTAGATCAGTTCATCTAATCCTAAATAACTTCAATTTAAAACAGATACTGTTTCTATCTTATTTTACAATTCATGAAACTGAGCCACCAAGAGCCTAAATAATGTGCCCCAAAACATATTAGACAATGATTGGTCAGGCTGGGATTCAAACTCAGGCAGTCTGATTTTCTAACCTATATTTTTAACCATGAAGGTGGATAAAGAGAAGGAAAGACAGAAATGAGTCTGGAATTATTTCAGTATTAGAGGATGAATACTAGAGGAAGAGCTAAGAAAAGGCAACAAATTCAGGTAGAAATCAAACCAGAGAATATGTCTTTCTAAAAACTGAGAGAGAAGAACTCATTCTTCTGAATGAGATTGTTTGTGTCAAATGTTTCTGGGAGCTGGAAAAGAAGGAAAAAGGGAAATCTCCACTGGATTTTCAAAACAAAGGTAGGTGAGTGGTGACCCCCTTAAAAGCAATCCCTGGCCTGTAGTATGTGACAACCAGGAGGAGAGCATGAAAGAGACAGAAAATGGGGACACCAAGGACGGGACTTGTTTTCTAGAATGTTTTGTAATTTGTAACATCAGTGTAATTTGCAAGATGAAAATGAGTGGGTCGGGAATTTTCAGTAGAAAATGTAGAGTATTTTTCATGCTAATAAAATGATAGTGCTGAAGTCATACTACTCAGAGTTCCTTAGGATGAAATTATAAATCTAGCAAAATATTGGAGTACTAACCAAGCCTGATTTATAAGTTCAGAAGCTCCTCTTTATCCTGCAGGCTGTAGCTAAACCCTCTCCAAAACACGCTGGCCTCTAGATAAAAATATTTAATAAATAATAAAAGAGCTTGTGAGCACTTAACAAAAACTACTGCTGGTCTCATTCAATTCTTCATTTTAGGTTATGGCAAGTTGTAATGATTAAATATTAAATACGGCAGCATCATAAAATGAATGTGAGTGTGATTTCCAACCCTGGTCCACCAGATAATTCAAATGTGCCTTTCCAGCTGGAGTTGCTTTGGTTTCTTTTCTAAGAGCACAAAAATCCTGTCTTGACTTACTAAAATCAAAGAAACCAAAAGTGAGAAAAATAGTGATTGAAGAAGAGAAGACATTATTCTTATCTTGTCAACATTTGCGAAAAAAATGTATAATCTCAGATCCCTTAAAAGTCGGAGAAAGAGATTCTGCTTTATTTAGCAAACAATAGAAAGCTGATGGAAAAATTCCAAGACACCCACCCCAAATCTCAGCGAATTTGACAATTGCAAATACTATGGTGGGCACTATGTTTCTATATGGGAACCAGAAATATATTCCAAGAAATACATTTTAAATAGATTTTGTTATTGGTGTCCAATATCCAAGCTTTTCTCTAGGAAAGAGATATGTTTTGTATACAAAGTGACAAGTAAATTAGAAGTTATTTTTCTTACTTCAATTGCCTAATGAATGTGGTATTATGTAGAATAGAACTTGAAGAACTAGGCTAACTATAATGCATTATTTAGTACCTTCATTCAGCATACTAAATCTAAAGTGAGAAGTTAAAAATAAAAATTGGCTAATAACTTCTTAAAACAAATAAAAAATGTTAACATGGGCAGTGTTCGTTGTAGCCTCAAGGTACACTGGTGCTTAAAATCTGTTGCCAACACTTACTCTGGTCGTATTGATGTCACTGCCGTGTGCATATGTCTGTTTATGCCATGGTGCCCATGTACCATGTGTCTGCCCTATACTTTGGGAATAAATGACTCTATTTCCTGAAGCAAGCATTGCATCGTAAATGATTGCTCAGTATATCACTAAAGCCCAAAGAAATAAAATGCATACAACTCAAAGCCTTCTGCTATTCCAAATGCTGTTTATTAAATAAATAAGTATTGATTTAATCTGTGGACATTCATAAACTGATGAGGCGAAGGAAAGCCATGCAGAAAATAAGAACTGAATTTTCCCAAATGGCTATGGATTACTCATAAAGTGGTCACAAAACTCAGAGCTTTTTTTAGTCATGTCTTCATCATTGTTTTATACCTAGGTCAATAAACATTGGTTGTATGAAATATATAATACATGCTGTATTTACGTAAAACCCAAAAGATGGATGTCAATTATGGTAAAAGCAAGAACAATTATTATCACAGGCTGAGGGCTTATCCACTGTACTAAGAAATGTAATGTTATTTAATTTAATCTTCAAAGTGACATTAGAAGAGGAAATCATTTTTATCCTTAGTTTTGAGATGAGATTTAGAGAGACTGAGTAATATGTCCAAGAGACAGTAAGTGACAGTGACTATAGGGAAGAATGTTGGTTAAACTAAGTATCACTGGGCATATAAATTACGCTAAGAGTTTTACTCAGAATTCTTAGATAAAATATTGGGTAAAAACTCATGAATAATGTCTTTATGGACTTTCTTTTTTTTAATGATAAGAGAGTAGTGAATAAAAGCAGACATTTTGTTCAATTCATAGCTGAAAAAAATACTCTGTTCAATTTCAGTGGTATTCTGTACATTTTAGATTTGCTTTTATCATTGTGGCAGAACTTGACCACAAACAGGCCCAGAGAGATATGGAGACAACAATTAAAAGAAGTAGAGCAGATTGGTGAACAGTGTCTAGGGAAGAGTGTCTGGCATGGTTTCTGACATGTGGAATTTACTCAAAGAGAGAAAATCAGAAATCTACATAATTTTTGAAGGAAATGTAGCATCAAAGAAATTGAGCCTTAAAAAAGGTGATGGTGACAAATACTTAAAACATTTCTTGTACCCATAACCTCCTTCTACAAGAAAAAATAAGGCTTCAAAACATAATTCTGACATGGCTAAAGACAATAATGGACAAGAAGAAGCATCTCAGAGATCTGATCAAGGACAATACAGAGAAAAATGAGCAAGGGAGTTCCTCCAGACAGCTGATGCGAAGTCCAGTCAAGAAACTGTCCCAAGTCAGGAGAAGGGGTTTTTAGTCTGACTGGCAGGATTTTCAGTTATGACCAACCAGTAAGTTGTATTTTTCTTTTTCTTCCAAAATAAAAATTTTTTGTGCTGATGCCTTCTTTGTTTCACCATTAAATAACTGAATGGCTGCTGGAAGGAGGGTGTGCAAATTATATGTTTTTGGCAATAGGTTTCTAGACCAACAGTAGTAATATTTGGATCCAATGAATAACCTACATGTTGAGATGGATGCCATGACTGATGGAACTTGGTGGCTGACAACTTTGAGAAAGGCTGAATGCATTTCCTGTGGGAGGAATGATGGAAAGGGTGTTGTTGACCAGGAGGGGCTGGCTGGCTACTCACCAAATGCACTGAGTGTTTTGGAGCATGCATAGGACGTATGCCAGCCTTCTTGGCAAAGAGGATGTGACTTTGTGATTAGTTCTAGCTAACAAAATACAGGAAGAAATGAAGCATTCCCACTTCCTAGGGTAAATCCTAAAACTCCAGATTTTTCCCTCTTTCCCTGTCTGTGTCTCTCTTTCAGCCTTATTTCTGTAGCCACAAGCAAATAACTTCAGGAGAGTAGAGCCATACTATAAATGGAACTCAGATCCTTACAATCACACTTTTGAAAATAGACTCCCAGGGGACCCATCTTGTTCAAAATACTCTACGACATGAGGAAAAATATATAATAAAACACTTCAATTTGAGGGAGGTTTGTTATGGCAGCTAGCAGTATATAACTCTGTCTAGTATGTGACTCATATACCCATGTATGTCTTACCCAAATTTTGCTTACTGCTCATGGCTATTGAGCGATGCCAAATCCTGAATGTTATACAGGGAAAGAAAGTTAGACCTATACAAAGCAAGTGACAGGTAAGAAAGAGTCACTTTCTTCTAGAATTTATAATGACAGGATGTAGGTATTTCCCTTTTCCCACTGGAAAATGCTGATAAATTCAAGTTATCCTCTTGTCCTAAACACACCTACACACAGAGAAACAGAGAGAGGAAGAGAGGGAGACAGGCAGCAGAAGAGAGAGAGAGAGAGCTGTTTGCTCTCTCTGGTACTCTGATCTGATGGTAAGGGAGTAGAATAGAATAACACCACTCACACTTGACAAGTTGCTCACACAGCAAGACTATATCTCAAAAATTCAGCCACTCAGAAATTACAAAATGATCATACCTCCATTTGGTAATATAAAAGCATGGAGAAAAATAAGACCATTAATAAGCGTTAGCCACTCTATATGAATATAAAATTAGGAGCCATAAAAGCAGGGCAGGTCTCTGACTAAGCTAGAGGAGCTTGGGCTGATTCCTGATAGGAGTCTAATGATGAGTCAATGGCTAAGCTATTTATAACAGAGTCAGTCCCAGCAAGAGATAAGAGCCTGAGCAAAGCTTCATTAAAATGGTATTTCTGCTGACAGCTAGCATACTAAAGAAACACATGCAATACCATCAGTGCAGCAGTTCTGTGCAATAAACCAGCAAAGGTCTTCATATTCTTTCAGCATCAGTGTCTGGCATGGGAACATTAACTTAGTTACATAAACTAACCCCCAATCTTAAAAGCTACCTAAAGCAGAATTATCAAAGATTTTTCTCTTTGGCTAAAAACCATGAATTCAAATCTTAAAAGAAGAGGAACGAGTTCAAGAAAAAAGACTAGTTTCATGCATTATAGTATAAATGCAAAGTTGGTTATATGTAACAAAATAATATCCCAAGTGCAAGTAGATCATAAGAAATATCATAAAGAATGTTGAATGTTTAGTGTGGACTGTTACAGTCACACTGGAAAATTTCATTTAATTTGAAAATTACTGTTGGGGCCTGGGTAAATTGGATTGCACAAACCTAATATGGAATTTAAGCACAGTGTGAGTAGTAGGTCTTCATTTTATACACATATACAGCTGGACAGCTTTAACGTTAAGCAATTCTGTCTTACCCAGATAATGACAAAGGCCTGTATCAGGTTTACTGGGCTGCTCTTTTTTTGTGTGTGCAATTGTCTGGGACCCATATCATGTAGCTTGAATCAAAATTATTATATTTTCAGGGTTGCTAGAATCTGATTTAACAGTTTCTACACCACCTTAACTACACTAAAGCTAACGAACTACTATTGTCCACTAGAACAAGGATTCTCAAATTTTTGGGCACATCAGGAGAGTGTGTTAAATTCATTGTCAAGCTTCACCATTAGATTTTCTCATTCAATAAGTTTAGAGTAAGTTTTGAAGTTTTGCATATATCTAACAAGTTCCCAGCCATGCTGATCCTGCTGTCTAGGGAACCACACTTTGAGAACCCCTGTACAAGAATATTAGGCTACAAATGAAAGTATGTGACAGATGCCTTAATTGAGTCACCATCAAAATCTATAAACTAGTGATTTTCCTACCTCTCCAGTTATCTTCCTGAAAGATAATGGCAACATGATTAGTTGAATGAAAACATGTTGGAAACCTCTCTGGAAACTTCCAGTCTTATAATTTTGAAGTGGATAACCTCCAGGGTTTTTTATGGTAGATAAAGATAAGGCATGGAAAGCATTTGGATTGACACACAGCTAGCTTATCTTAAATCTGAAAATGTTGAGATAACATGAAAAATAAAAATGCATAAATATGCAGTATCATTTACTCATCTCTTCAAAATGCTTAATCCATGTTTCATCTTCACAACATCACAGAGAGGGACCTAGTGCTAATACCTTAAATAATGGGGAAGGAGTCATTCCCTGCAAATCCCAGTGTCCTCAAGTTTGGGAGTTATCTAAGCCATTCTGGGAGTGGACTTCATGTCTTCTACAGCCTGAGATGGAGCTCTTTTAGCCCACCTCATCTTGCAAAATGTGGAATATAGAATATTTTATAGATTCCTCACAGAATACACTTTTCCTTTTAAAAGCCAATGTTTCTAACTTGAATACCCCATAATTTCTATTTATGGTGGGCCAACATTTCTTTGGTCTGTCATCTGACTCTAAGGTGAAACTTCCTATCATGTGGTAAAGAGGTATTCAAAGTGCCCATCGGAAACAGACAGATTGACCCGATAATTTCTCCTTCGGTTGCCTATCAAGGATAAATCAAGACAAGCTGATTTTGTCTCTCAGCTATTGCAAAGGCAGATAGTAAATGACCAGCCGCTGTGGATACGCTCCCCTCCCACTCTAAGAGCACAGTTCAAAGAAAAAAAGTATTACTAAAGTGAAAAGGGAAGTATTTTCAAATAAGTTTACGATATTTGGTTGCAGATTTTTTAAATGGCTATTTTAATCTTTTTTACCTCATGACAGAATGAAAAATTAATGACAATACAGATAAAGATAAGAGGTGAATAATAAAAAAGCCCCTCTGTGCCAAGGCAGAACTGAGCTAGGGAAAGTGAAGGGCTATTGGCTTCATAGACTTTCTAGGTATATATTGTAAATTCACAGAGCCATGGAATTTACATGAAGTGAATGACCTCTCCGCAGGTTTCCAAGGCACTAACATGGTTGCTGAACTGATTTCAATACAATGAAAGCATTTGGGAAAAGAATTTTAGTCACTATTGAGAACTAAACAGTGCACCTGGCCTCTGAGCTGCAGTTATATATCCTTTTTTTTTATCATTATGAAAAGCTTTTTAAGATTAAAGGAAATCATCTAATATTTTATCTGTAAGAAGGTAAAGGAGGAAATAGGACACAAAGAAGTACAGTGAGCAAAAATAGCAACGCTGAATAAAACCAGATGAAGCCTGCAGTATGAACATATTATTTATTCATTTGACAGTCTCTGGGATCAAACACGAATTATGTGTTCTGAATACATCAAATATTCGAATTTGCCAGAGATAGCAAAAAAAATGAAAAGAAGGAACACAGAGGCAATGATCACACTACGTCCTAAGATGAAACTTCAAGAGTGTAGTTATTGCTCCTATAAATACAATTAAATGCTCTCACTAACACCCTCCAAATTCTACTCCCTCTCAACATTTCCTTTGTTGTAAACAATCATATGTGCTGCAATTATCTCCACTGGCTGCTAGGTAGCCTAAAAAACAGTGATAATTTTATCAAAATTCACAAAAAATGAGATTTTACATAGATTAATTTATTTAAACCTCACCAGTTTTTGATACGGTCACATAATGATGCCCATTCTTCAGATGTGGAAATGGAAGTTAGGCTACTTGACAACGAGATACAGTAGGCGCTCCAGCAGGAATCTGAACACCTGCATCCAAATGTCAGCTGCACTGACTCCTGAGTATTTCTAGAGGTAAAGGGGGGATGACAGCACCAGCCGCAAGGCCAGCTAACCAAACACTTGGACATTTGCCCCAGTCTTCTGCGTAGCTGCCGACCTGAGTTAGGAAAGCAATGAAAAATGAAAACACATGATATAGGACAGTGGTTATGCACACACCAGTACATTTGTATCTGCCTTAAAGCTTTTTCTTTTTTTTTTTTAAGAATATACTCTTTTATTCCACAGGATTCTGGCAAGGCTGAAATTGAGGGCCCCACCTCTCCAGCTCCAGAGGTAAGCTATGACTGAGGAATGTTAACTGGACTCCTTGTTACCCCCTGGGGACAGTTCAATGGGCAGGTCCATGGACCAGCATGGGCCGCCCAGACTGCTTGGGAATCGTTGGGAGAAAAGGGAGTGGTCTTTGTCCCTTCTTTTAAAATCTCAGACTAAAGGCATTTAAGTCTACAAGGGGTTAGCAGAGCATACTTGTTTGGAATAAAATCAACCCCAAAGAAAGAAAAATTGAAAAGGGAGAAACAGAGGATTGATATAAACAGATAGTATCCTCAGACCTGTGAATCTCTGGATGCTGGACTCAGCCATGCTCAGTTATGTGACATTATAAACTATTTAATCAACCTGTGAGTTGATTATCATCACTTCCAGCGAAAAGTGTCTTGATTACAACAGTGCCTGTATTTTCTGAACTTAAAACTAGGAATCATGTTTTTAAAACAGCAATGTTATTTAGGGGTGGTGATAAGATTCAATATTTTAAATGAGAACTATTCCTATAACTGTAACAATAACATAGCTGACACTATGTGCTGAGCCCTGATTAAAACACTTTATACATACCAACTTATTAAATTATCACAACTATGTTATCATAATACTCACTGTATAGATAAGGAAAATAAGTCATGGGTTAAGCAACTTTCCCAAGGTCACACAGATGATATGTTATTGATCATGAGGTCCTCAGGATGGGTGCCAGTCTCTGTCCTGATTCAGGTTGCTCTAACAGAATACCATAGGCTGGACGCCTTAAAGAGTGAACACTTATTTCTCACAGCTCTGGGGCTGGGAGGTCCAAGAACAAGGTGCTTGCAGACTCAGGGGCTGGTGAAGGCCCTCCTTCTGGCTTATTCTTGGCCATCTTCTTGCTATGTCCTCACATGGCAGAGAGAGATACAGAGAGACACATGAGAGGGAGAGAAATCTCTCTGGTCTCTTTTTATAAGGGCACTAATCCCATCCCTGAGGACCCTCTTCTCATGATGTCATCTAACTCTACCTTTCAAAGGTCCCACATCCTAATACCATTGCACTGAGGATTTGGGCTTCAAAATATGAATTTTGGGGGTTTACAAACATTAAGTTTGGAGGAACACCAGTTCTAATCTTCTAGGCTAACCCAGGCCAAGGTAGACAGATGCACTGGTATAAATTCCCATCTTTCTAAAACTCTTTTTCATTACATGGGCTGCATATACTACGGAAGTGCCATCATTCTGTAGCACTGGTGGTAAGAGTGTAAGTGAGCTGCATGCCAGATAACCTGGGGACACGGACAGAAGGGGGATGGAATCCCAGCCACCTCCCTAGCTTCACAGAATCATAGGGATAATTATTTTTGAAACCCAGAAACATATTTTACAGAAAGATTATAAAAATTTGGAATCTAATAATATATAATCCATAACAGCCTGAAAGTGTCCCATTTGTAAATAAACATATGTTTAAAATGGACCAATCAGTACCACCTAAAATTTAGGCCAGTGCTCACAGATACTGTAAGGATTCACTATATCATCCATAGAACAAAAGGAACTTGAGGGACTTTCCACTCTAGAACTTAAAAATATTTCATGAGAAAAACTGTTACATATTTAATATTACATTACATATTTAATATTTAATGGATAGCTCCAATTTAAAAATGGAAAACAATGGTCCTGTGGATGATCAAAAGGAAGGTATTTTTATGTATCCTTAATGTCACTTTAGGTAGAAATTATGATGATGATAATGATAATGATAAAGAAACATCCATCGAAGAAAATAAAAATATTCTTTGATACCATTGACACCAAATTATCCCCTCTTTGCAAAGGTGTAGCAGATTTCTCTCTCTGTTCAGTCCTGTTTTCTCTTTTGACAAGATCATAAAAGAGAAAATGTCTAAAGCTAGTATAAAAATATGTAAGTAGTATCACTACTTAATATTTTAAGTTTTCTATTGTCATTTTTACTAAAGAAAATTTATCAAAATAATCTTACAAAACATATCTTATAAAAAATCAATACAACCTTATAAAAAACAACTACCGGGATTTTAGTTTAGAGAAATATGTCTGGTTCAGCCAGCAAAATGCTATTATTTATTGTATTTATGATACATATATAAAATTGGAGACTTTTAAATTACTTGTCACATGATCTAAGGACAGTATTCTCATCAGGACTGAGGAGACATATTTAGTAGCACATGTTTTGAAGTCATCTTGTATATGTATATGTGTGTATGTGTATGTATATAGGGAGATTCATCATTATTTTATGTTTGCACTTAACTAACCAGAGAAAAAAATTGCCAGATGTAGAGACTGACACATAATAGGTGCTAACTGTGTTTTTTGTTATTTTTGTTTTTTGGTTGTTTATTAATTTAACAAGAGGACAAATGATAATTGCCAACAAGCCTCCAATCCCCACTCCACCGTGATTCAGGGGTTGGGCTTCAGCATGAGACATGTAAGAGGCTGCCGCGCACTGGAAGAGGAGTCATGGGCTGAAAACCTGCCTCTGACATTTCACCAAGGGTGAGCAGAGAGAGGTAATACTTTCAGTTTCATCAACTTTAAAAAAGTAGTTTTATTAAATACCCTTTTGTTTGTAAGAAGCAGAATTATAGTTCAAAATAGCTACATAAAATAAAAAACTTGCTTCAGTGTGACTGATTGTAGAGGTGAAACATTGTTTTCAGTACGTCTCTGTTTTCTTCCTAACTCAAAAATTTGTTTCCCTGTTAATAGTTGCTTCATTAGGAAATATAATGTGGTCTGCATCACATTCTTCACGGGGCAGGGGCAGGCCCTACTGGCAGCCCCAGGCTTACATTGTCCTTACAAGTGATGCTCCTAGAAGAGGGAGGATAAATTTTCTCTTATCTTCTGGGCCCTACATATCTGAATGGAGCTGTTGGCATCTCATGCCAGAGTCTGAATCATTTGCTGTGGCCAGAGTTGTACAGAATCTTAAATTGCAAACCTGTGTGGTGTGGTTAACCTATGGCCTTAGCAAGTGCACATTGTTATTTCAGCCCCAAAGAGTCAATGAACTAGAGAAGAGGTGGTCTCTCAAAGGAAACAAAGATTGGGAAAAACTTTCAGAATCATCAATGAGAATTATATATAATTATACCCAACCTGTATCAAGTGTGGAAGTGGGACAAAGCTGTTTTCAGATGTGTGAGCCTCTTAACATTTATTTCCTTCCTTCATGCTGTTTTTCAGGAAACCATTTCAGGATTTATTCTAGATTTTAAAAAAGAAGTAAACCAAGGAAAAGAAAACATGGGAATGAGGCGACAGGCATTCCAAGAGAAAGGTAAAAATAGTCCCCAAGATGCCTGCCCCGGGTGGCCCCATGGTTAGTTCTACACAACTGTCTTAGAAAGGCTGCAGGAGGAGACACTGGCTTACAAAGCAACTTGATAAAATAAACAATATGCATGAGGATTTTCAGAAGAATTTTACAATTCTGTCAGAAGCTTTGAGCTTAATTAACAATAAATGGAAAATTAAGCAAAAGAAAAAATGAGATAGTTAATACATATCGGAAAGAGCCCAAGGCATTTTTAAAGAAAGGAAAAGTATATGATAGTATACCAATGGTTTTGCTCTGAACAAATATTCATAATAATGCAAAACACTGAGTGAAGCAAAACTTTTGCTATAAATACATAAACTATAATGAACAGATGAGGTAAGAGGAAGCAGACATGGGTGACTGGAATACAGAAAGTTCATCTTTTACTGTAATATGGAAGGACGCCTAAAACTGAAAAATAAAAAAGGCAGCCTAACCATGTTATAAATACAGAGAAAAATGAGCAAAGGAAACTTGAAGACTTGAAAATAGACTCATGAAAGTGATTACTCCTGGAGAGAGAATCAGGAAAGGAAGGGACTAAGGAATGAAGTTTTTAATGATAAATCATGACTACTTAAACTGTGAATATGTATTAGTTTAATTTTATGTTTATAACATTGATGAGATATATCATATGTTTTCATAAAGATGAAAATAGAAATTTCCATCAACAGAAACATTAAAATCAATATATGAGTCCAGAGAATAGGAAAAGAGAATTTTCAAAGATAATGTGAGGATTTCAAAAGTTTACTCATGATTTATGATTAAGAAAAAAAGAGTATTTTATGTCTTTTCTCTATCACAATTGCTACATTGCTTAAGAAACACACACAGTGTTTAGATATCTGTTCTGACACACTCTGTTTTTAATTTCTAAGGAAAAATATCTCCTAAACATCTATAGTTATTTTAGTTCATGATTTCTTCATGATAATCCCCCAATTAATTGTGGTTACATTGATCTATTTATTTTATATGAATTTCAAAATGGTTTGAGTCCAAAACTGAGTGTGAGGGGGATCCCATTTCAATGGCCAAGTACAGGTAATTTAACCTCAATATTATTTAACATTTGCTAATGTTTAGGTAGGTGAAAAAATTCATTAAAAAATATTTATGTACCACTGGATTAAATAGTACCATTTTAATTAAAACTGTAAAAGAGTACTTAAATCAAATTCCACTGTAGTGGAGTCTCCAGAAAAAGACATTTCACTTTCATGCCCTCTTTTGAATTACATGCTTCTCAGTACAGGTATCAAGGAAGTTTTTTTTTTTTTTACATAAAGGTTAAAGATAATTTGGGAGTAACTACTGGAGCTGAAGGTGAATCCCATAAATGAGACCCTGGTATTAGATAATTTGCAAGGGTTTGTCCTTAACTTTCAGGAAGTTGTACCTGATAGGAAATACAACTATTCTGTCTCCTATTTCAGATAAAGATCTTCCCATTTTTAACCTAGAATTTGGACAAACTATTAGCCTATTTGCACTTCAGATTCTCCATCTGTAAAATGTGACTAAGATTTTTATGAAGATCAAATGTTTATGCAGGTAAAGCTTTTAGGATAGTGTCTAGCTATGAGGTACTGCTCCTACTATCAATGCTTTGAGTGGACACTGAACATAAAAGTTGATTCATTGTCCAACA
This sequence comes from Manis javanica, assembly GCF_040802235.1. Taxonomy (NCBI): domain Eukaryota; kingdom Metazoa; phylum Chordata; class Mammalia; order Pholidota; family Manidae; genus Manis; species Manis javanica. Next base: position 71,991,786 of record NC_133165.1, read on the forward strand.
TAAGGCAGAATAATTTTGAATTCTGCACTACGAATTGTTATTTATATTATCTTTCAGTTCAGGTCCTGGTGGGATTTGTACAATTTCAAAAAGGGATAGAGAGGGGTGATTACATATTAAATTGAAATAATAAATCAAAGCATTAAAGCACAAAAAATATCAATTACTCATAGAAAAAAACCATGATCCTTGTTTGAATGTTTAATTAAAGAATTGTTTACTATATGGATGGAGTCCTCACCTGACCTAAATGCAGTGACTCAAGAAATAGAGGGAAGACTGGGTAGTAAATAGAGCAATGACATGGTAAAAAAAAAAAAAAAAAAAAAAAAATTGGCTTCGACACTAGTTACTGCGTTAGCCCTGCGGCAATGGGATGAATGACCGGAAAGCAATAGCCACCCTCAAGATTAGCATAAAGGTGTGCCGGCGTCACCTGTAGGTATGACAGCAGCCAGCACCAAGGGAAGGCTGGTTCAGTTGACTCAGAGGAGAGCATCACTGGCTGTGGTAAGACTGTTTCCGTGACCTGGGGACCAACAGAAAAAGTAAGGACATGGAGCTGGACTAGTAGTGTGACTCCAGTAATAACGTTCTGGGGGCCAGGAGCTGCTTTTAGAGTATTTTCATTATACCGTCCCCCTTGCTTTTCCCTTTCCTAGTTGGGCCTCACTGAGAATGTAGACAACACAGTCATTCTATAGAAATTTCAGACGTATTAGGTACATGATGTGTGTGTAGACATTCTATCTGTGCAGCGGCACTCTTCTCTGGGGATGTAAAAATGTGTCTGTGCTTTGTTTACACAATTGGCCTATAAAGGCATTACTTCCTCTTCAGCTAAACTTAGGTCTGTACATCTATATGTATTCACGGTTATACTTGTTCAGTATCGTCCTTGTGGCATGATTTTAAAATCTCACACATTAAGGCCTCTGAAAGTTATTTATGCATCAGGGGAATCATTGATGAGAGAGATATGAGACTTCATTCATTACCTCGATTGTCAGAATTAGAAAAGAAGAAACTTTTAAAATAATATTATATCATGAGAGTGAGAATTTGCCATTGGAAGTGATTTAGAAAAATAAAGTGTAGGAATGCAACTGAATATTTAAACTATGATGACTACTTTTTCCTTTTTAAAGAAAGGAAACAAGAAATTCGTACTTTGAAATCTTAATCTCTATGTGACATCATCGGGAGATGGGACCTCTGGGACATAATTAGGTCACAAGGGCAGAACCCTTGGGTGTGGGATTGGCATCCTTATAAGATCTTAGAGAGCCCCTCAGCCCTTTCACTGCATGAGGACATAGCAGTCCATGAGCCAGGAGCAGGCCTGCAACAGATTCTTGATCTGGGGGTGCTTTGATCTTGGATCTCCTTATCCCCAAAACTGTAAGAAAAAAATATGTGTTGTTTATAAGCAATTCAGCCTGTGGTGTTCTGTTATGGCAGTCCAAATGGACTAAGACAAGGAAAAACTGAGTATTAAAAAAAAAATCTCTAACTATGCTCCTAAAAAGTTAGGATTGTGTATGTATGGGGTGGTGCGTGTGTGTGTGTTAATGTTGTTTTCAGTCTTAGGAACTCATTATCTTTTATTCATGCCATTTCCTGTAACTGATGCTGTATATTCACTGAAAACGCTGACATTACTGCACAGTTGGCTTGAAATTTTCAATGCACCACAGCGTACAACCTAAAAGTTAAGCACTGTTTCCACAGCAACAATTCAACTCCTCAAGCATAGTTAGACTTTTTTTGTGGTCTTGACTTACGTGTATGCGGTAAGGCTTGCTGATTTTGATGCAGCATTTATAAGTCATATTAGCTATATAAGCCTATGCCTGTGGTAACTTTCCTGAATTTGTAAATTCCATTACAATTTTCCATAGGAGTAATTTTTGAGGCACAGATTGGTGAGGGGAAAACCATAATTGTGAGCAATCATATATTCAACTGTATTTTATGTAAAACTGGTGACTAGTTCTTTCAAAAAGGTGAGGAATGACAACTCATCTATTAAAAAAAAGTCTGATTCAAGTTTTACAAGCTCTTCTCTTCAAACACAGATACATACCCATACCCTGGAGTAATCAGCCTCCTGAGTCCCTGATGCTGTATCGCCAGTGAGGAATCTTGGCCATTGCTGTGTGATGGCTGTCTCATGGATCTGCAGCACTACATGGCTTGCGTGCCTTGTGGATCATGGCCTTTTAATCACTCTTCTCTAGCTGAGTCTCTCAGCTTCCTGTGAACTGAAACAACCTGTGTCTATCTCATTTATTCCTTCTATAGAAATAGTTCATCCTCTGGAGGAAAAAAATGCCCAGTTTTTCCAATCATGAGAAATACGCTGCCCCAACCAGCACACTCACACACACATGCATGCCCACGCATTGGATTTTCCCTGAAATAGCCAAAAGTAAGCCCAAAGTGTATGTGAAACCATCGTCTGGCCAATGTTCTGGCCTGAAAGACCAAGGCAGACATTTCCATTTCAGATATGCAAACAATCCAATTTGTGGCTTGAATTCCTCATTTATTTTTTGTACAAAATTATTGGTTGATATCATTCAAATGTGCAGTTTGCTAAGTCTACAGAATTATGGTTCACAATGACTTCTCAGTGATCTTTAGTAATTCATCTATTTATAGCCATTCACATTCTTCCCTATCACTCAGAGCAAGTATTCAAAATCTTCCTCATTTGCCTCTAAATTCCTAACTCATTTTCTTAGCACAGAAACATCTACCCTGGATTCTGTGTTCACTGCCACTTTGTTGACCTTGGGAATTTTCTCCAGCCATAAATCTTTATGTTGCATATTCACATTCATTTTTTGCACTGCTAGTTTCTTTCCCTCTGCTAATAAATATGCTTTTGTTTTTCATCTTATTAAAATACAGTAACAGAAAATTTTAAAACTTCATTTTTGAATTTCTGTCTATTATTTCATTTTTTTTCCTTCCTAAGATGACCCAATACATAATGTAGGTCATTATACCCTCTACATAACCTGCTTTCATTTGTCAGTGTACAATGCTTGATTTCCTCCTATTGCCTCATCATTCCACTAAAGTTGCACCAGTTAAGCCTTGCAGTAATGTTCTGATTGCTAAATCCAAAGTCATTTTTGTATCCTCTTCTTATGTAATTGTATCTCTCAATAACCATACTGTCTTTCTTAAACGTGTGTCTTTCCTTGGAATCCGTAGTATCATCTTGCCATCCTCACCTGGTACTACCCTGTCATCTTGGCAAACTCATTCTTTTTTGTCCTGCTCTGCCCACTCTCTCATCGGCCATTTTTCTTTCACTTTCCTCTTGGAGACTTCATGCACTCTAATGGCTTCTGTTGTCCACATTTGAACCAATTACCTTCCCTTCCCTCCACCAATTTGTATTCTCTAGGTTCATCTTTATTTGTTCAGTGATAACAAAAAGCAACATAGGAATCCAGATAGAATATGAAATTCATAGCAATCCAGTTCTAGCCATCACTTCCTTTGTAAGCTGTTCGAAGTTCTGTAACTTTTTTCTCCTAATTATAACTTAAAAATATCCTCCCATCTGAATTCCTACACTCATCACCTTGCTTCTGCCCAGAGTAGATCATGTATAAAATTAAATTTACCTTTTACTTGGGTTTTTTACCTCATCTCATTCTCCTCCAATACATTCTCCATACTTTTCCAGAAGTATGAGTTTTTTTTTTTCTGCAAACTCGAGTCTGATCATGACACATAGCATTCAAAATCCTTAAGTTTTGGTGGATTATGGCCTTTTAATCACTCTTCTCTAACCACAATCTCATATTTCTTATGATTGGAAAAATTGGACATTTTGTTCATCCAGAAGATGAACTATTTCTATAGAAGAAATAAGTAGGATAGACACAGGTTGATTCGGTTCAAAGTGTAGCTCCAGTCACACTGTAGATCACATGATACCTACTCATGTATTGAGTATCCACCATTTGGCCTCATTGTTTTCCTGATCCTTAGGCATTCTAAATTAATCACAATCTCTGATGGAAGAAGGCCATATTCTTTTCAGTATGCATATCCCCAGTGTCAAGCACAGTCTCTTGTACACAGAAAACTTAATCAATATTTGATGAAAGAACAGGAGGGTGAATGGAAGACGTGCACAAAGAGAATAAGGGTCAATGGAATTTTTCTTATTTCAAAGGAAGGTAAAAATGAGACTTTGTTAGAATAGCAGATCTCACTTTTAATAACATCCCTATTAATAAAACAATATTTCATCTTTACCCTATCTTCCTGTATTTCTGTCACCTAACATAGTGTCTTTTGTTCTGTTCTTCAGCAGGTGGTTTTTCGGGGAATACACTCAAGATCAGCACCTGTAAGAGAAGGAGGGAAGCAGGATGTATCAGAGGCAGAAGTTGAACTACAGACAGTTGTAGCATTTCTAACATGTTTGCCTGTTACAGGCAATTCCACAGGGAAATCTAGGGCTAAGTTGGCCTTCCACGTTGTCCTGAATTGAGGCAGGAGGACTGGGTGTTTGTAACCCTGTAAAGACCAGTCACTGGGTGTTGGCTTCCCAGTCTTCCCCCACTGAGTGTGAATAACGTCAAATAAAGAAACTCCTCTTGCCAATGGAAAGCTGTGAGCCTCCATCATGCATACTCCTGGTGGCTGGAGGAATGAGGCAGGCCACTTCCCTAGCAAAGAATTGTTCAGTGTACTGCTGGACAACTCACTCTCTTCCTCCCACTCTAAATGCTATCTTTTTAACTGCCCAAACCCTACACGAGTCTTTAACACCTTCCAGCCACCACGTAACTCTGTCATTCCAGAACACACAGCTGACAGAATTCTTTCTAAATCATAGATGTGATTTATTTAAGTAACTTTCTTTACTTATGATTACTTACAAATTAAAGCACAAACTTCTATACCATCATTTATAAAGTACTGTTAGGTCTGCCTTTTTTCTCTCCTATGACCTCTTGGTCCTCATGCCATGGATTTTCTGGACTTGTTCAAGCCGAAAGCAACATGGCCTTGGGCTCATCTCTTGTACATGTTTCCCCCACCTAGAGCTGAAGACTCCCTCCTTCTTCACGAAGCACCCTAGAGCTCTCTTGTGACACCTCCTCCAGCAGCTTCCGTGAGATCAGACATGGTCTCCTCTGTGCTTTCACTGCTGTTCATCAACACTGTTAGAATATTCGGTGTTACATTTCCATAATCTGTTTAAATGGGGCTCTCCCTTTCTATCTTAATTTCTGTAACAGCTGTGTCTCCCTTATTTGCCATCTTATATAAATATTCATAAATGTATTCTCTCTATATATAGAATATATATATGCACATACTACATATATATGTGTGTGTGTGTATAGTACCTACCAGATTCATTGCAAGAATGAAAGAATAAATGAATGACCTAGATGGTTTATTCTAGCATATACATTTGAACATCAAGTCAGCAAATATGGCAAATATATCTTAGAGATTTCTGCAGGAGTAGATGTGAAACATAGTTTCTCTGTTTTGCTTTTGTTTATATTCTCTTTTTATCCCCTATCCCTCAGAAAACTGGAGAACCAATTGTTTCTACCTACATTTCCTCAAATGCCTAAAAATCACTGAATGTATGAGTGATATTTTTCAAGCAATGATCTAGGAGCAAATTACTATATTGAGATATTAAGGGATTTTTCTAAGTTTGTATCTTTTGTGTTACAATTCTTGATTCACCTATTCCTTCTTATAAATGGCATATACTTATGTATATGTATAATTTTTACATGTATATGTATATGCATAATTTTTTTCTTTGATCATTGAAGAGCTGTTTGGATATCTGTGACTTTCAATTTATTTTTCAATTTAATATAAGCAGCAATAAAATATTACATTATTAACTATATATTTTTGAAGCCTTCCTATAGCAAGTAATCATTCATTAATTTAAATAACTAATTTATGGCCTGGTAAATTCCACTTCTTTCCCTGTAAAAAATGGGTAAGGACTTGAAAAGACATTTTTGACATTTTTCAGAGAAGACATACGAATGACCAACCTGCATATGAAAAGATAATTAACATCACTGATCATTAGGAAAATGTAAATCAAAATCAAAATGAGATATCGCCTCATACTTGTTAGAATGAACAGCTTTACAAGTGGTTTATTTCCATATGGTTCAAACACTCAGGCTTTCTTATTTGTTCTGTGCTCAGTTAGTCCACAGATCCACTACAGTAGAGGAAACTATTTTTGTCTGTTAGTTTATATGATGAAAGTGTGATTATTCTTTCCCTTGAAGCAAAATTCCCCATGAAATGGAATTTAGTGTTTTGGATTATTTTACTTTATGTTTTTCTGACTAACTCTTGGACAATGTTTAATTATTGGGGATCACAATGATGTTGTGATAAGATTCGTTCCTCCAAACCAGTTTCTAATTTATCTTACATTTCATTTTAGGGTTTCAGTATTTTGTTACAGAAAAGCAGGATGCAAATGTGTGTCATATGCTTATTTACCATTCTGAAATATAATTTCATTTTATTACTGACTTTCGATTGAGCTTTTCATTTTCCCTATTCAAAGTGGTACAAAAGAATCTTTCCTGAGATTAGAATTAATCCAAAGAGGACATTCTGTTTCCTAAGGTTTTATGAGATGCAAACTATTAAATAAGCAAAATATATGGATATGTAGCTCTTTTCATAGTGCATTAAATATGTGCATAATCTTGTTCCATGTTCTGTTTCATTTGATATAATGGGTATGCACATTTTTTCCCCTTACTGCCCTCCGTAAGATGTACACCTTTTCCACTGTAAGCAAATGTTCTTATCTTATTGCATAAGCTTGTCCATACTGTAAAAGATAACTATTTTCTCATATATGAAAGAAAATGAACGTAAATAAATGATTCACCCACTTTAATCAACTGGTTGTTATGATTGTAATTCTTTTGTTAATAAATTATTCTGGACAATTTATATAATGAAAAATAGACTTTCTGTGTTTTCTCACATCTGGAAATATGATGAAGTATTTCTATACATTAATATTGCAATAAATAATACAGTTTCACTTTAAACATACATATGGAAATGTATGTACAAATAATAAGGCTTCTCACAGCATCTTATATGTATGTAAATGTAACTATAAAAGGAGATATTATTTGAACAAAATAATATTAGAATATTAAGACTGTGTCTTCCCAGTCCCAAACTGAAAATTGGAAAATATAGTTTTAGGCTATAAAATTTCAATACTGTTTACTTTTATTTAATGCTCTTTTATGAACTATAATTTACATTGATTAGTATATTAAAAGCAAAATAAAAATGAGCAAAAAGTAGCCAATTTTATAGTCAATGAGATAAAAGAAAATCTTTGTGCAGGTGCCCTGTCTTTACTCATAATTGGACAATTCATCTCTTGTACCTTGCTTGGTGTTTGCTCAGTAAACACACTCTTAAGTTACTTATGTTAAACAGGTCACATGTATCCAGCACTGTGCAAGCCAGGATATCAAAGAAGACATAGTTTTTGTCCTTAGAGAGCTAACCATATAATTGAGAAAGCAAAGAAAATGTAATAAGAAAACACTTATGTGCTCAAGGATTTGACAGTATAAATGCACAAACAATTCAGGGAAGAGAAAAATTAATGTGGAACAGAATTATTAGAGTCAATTTATAAGGGCAAGAATGGAGATTGTGTTAGACTTATTGCCCTGGTTTTGATTTTTCTTATCTTCTCAGCCTATCCATATATTATCCAGCCTTCATTATAAAATTAACTCCAATTGCTTTTTTGAAATCCATCTTATGTCTCCACACTTCTCTTAACCGAGCTCATGTTTTATTGTCCATTTTAGTATTTCTTGTCCCATATGTTTATTCTTTGTACGAAAATTCCATTGTACATTTCCTTGATACTATCTAAAATTTTTCTACAAGTGAAATTTCTGGATATTTGCATGTGTAAGGACTGTTAAACATTTTACTAAGTTGCCCTCCAGGAAGTCTGTGTCCATTCACACTTGACCAACCAGTGATCATTTGCATTTACCATTTACTATTCATTTGCCAACACTGGGTATAACCACGGTTAAATAGTTAACTGGTTAAAATTTACCAGTTTTATAGGAAAATTATATTTAATTGTTTTCTTTGCAATTCGTCAACTGGTAGTAAGGCTAGATATTCAGCAAATCTGTTTATTGGTCACTTGTATTTCCATTTGTGAAAGCCTTTTTCATGTTTTTTGCACATTTTTTTGAAAGTGTACTTGTCTTTTCCTTATTCATTTAATAAATAAATGTATTTACTTTCTATAGTTCCTGATTTTTTTTAGTTTAGTAATAATAATTGCTCTTTAAAATTTAACCTTAAGTTAACAATTCATGTATTTTTTTCAGTTGTTTTTCTAGGAAAAAAAGCACTGTTGTTTTAGGCATGTTTTTGTTGTCTTTGACAGTTGAAACCACATGATTAGTGAGCATATATTAGGTGTTGAATAAATACTTGTAGAACAAACATTGGAAATCAATTATCCTACCTGCAGTTTTCACCAATTAACCGAAGGTCATATTTAATTGAATTTAACTTCTGCAAACAAAACTATTGTTTTGTGGAAATATTAACTTTCAGAGTGAAAGTGCTTTCAATCATCTGCAGTAATCATAATTGATGAAATATAGTGATGTATTAGTTTTCAGTACCTCATATATTAAAGTCATTATTAAAGAAAATGGACTCTTTCTGAACAAAGAGGAGAAAGAATATTAGATAATAGCTTGAATACATGACGTGGTGGTTTTCAAACATGTTTTCACGTTCTTTGATTCTTCCTCCATTACAAGGTGGAGTCAGTCTTCCCTCCCCTTGACCTTGGGCTGGTCTTTGTGACTGCCTTAGGACTAGAAGGTGGTGACTTTCAAGGACAGGTTGAAAATTCCTGCTATTTCAACCAGGTTCTCTTGGGACATTTACTCTGAGCACCTTCAGCCTCCATGTAAGACGTATGGCTACATGGAGATGGAGAGACAGACAGACAGACAGAGACAGAGAGAGGGAAAGAATGGGCTGAGGAGCCTTAGTTATTTGTGTCTTTCCCGTCTAAGTGTTAGACATGTGAGTGAAGAAACGTTTTAAATGACCCTGGCTTCAACCCCCATGTTACTCCAATAGCATGAAAAAGACCCAATGATGAGAAATGTCTGCAGGCCAGTCAAGCCATAGATTTGTGAGAAAATAAATGATAAAGTTTTAAGGAACTCCTACTAAGGTGGCTTGTTACTTAGCAATAATGTGACACAGGGCAAATAGTTTCATGGAATGAAGCAATTCAAAAGTTTTCATTACATATTGCACTGAAATGTCTTGTGCCTGAAATATCAAATGCCATTTCATAAAATATTTTCTTATTTGTATCAGAAGGTCCTCAAAATTAGACTTGTACAACTCTGAATGGAGGAGGACCAATTAGAAAAGAGGTACTTAAATTAAGCTTTAGAAGGTTTACATCTTATACCGAATTACTGACAATCATAACCATCCATGTATTTTTTTCACATTTTAAATACTTGGTCACTTTCAAATAAAAAGTTCATTTAAACTAAATACATTAAAAAAGGCATGTTATTTCAAGATACAAAAATTGCATTTTGTCAAGTGCTAAACCACATTAATTACTAAAGAATATTCTTTAAGTTGACATTTATGAAGAAGCAATAAAAGTAAAAATGGTAGATATGTAATTTTTGATTTATAAAAAGTCTTTATTTTCCTTTTCCATACTATATATTCAAAGGTAGCAATAGAAAATTAACACAGCAGAAAAATTCAAATATATTACTACTCCAAGCTTGGATGTAAAAAGGTAAAAATATTAATTAAAAAAATAGGGAATTACTTTGATACTTTTCCAGTTCCTCCATCATTCTGATTTGTGAAATTTATAATAGTTTAGGATTTAGTTTATTTTGTGTCTTTGCTCCGAGTATTGTACAGTCTCTCACCACACAGGTCAAAGAGTTTTATGATGTCTTGCTAATAAATGTCTTCCTGCTTTTTACAGTTGCATATAGTTTAGCATAAAAACATGACCTTGTATGCAGCAGTAGAAATGAAGAATGAATAGAAGTTACTCATAAATTAAAGGCCTTGGCTTTGCTTAGTTAATCTTACAATGAATCCATTGCTCACTGTAATTCATGAGAGACAAACTGATGAAATAAATGCAGTTAGGAAACTTGACAGCAAAGAATAATAATTTCTAAAAGATGAGCACTTATTTTTCTTTATTGTTTTCCTTATTATATTTATCTTTGTCTTCTCTGCAATGAAAACAGTCAAAGAATGAATTAGGGTTTATGAACTTATAAGAAAGTAGAACTTCAAAGGGAGACTATTAAAAATTCAGAATATTTTTGGTAGGAAGGGTCAGATGATGCAAATTTCACTGATAAAATAAGAGAGATTAAAAAAAATCCAGACAAAGTTTGGAAAAGAATAGAATATGGAGGATTGTAAGTAAAAAACAAGCATAAGAGGGGATGAATTTGATGAGAAAAACAATATTTTGTGGATTCAGTTCATCTTTCAATTTTCATCTCTCCTATTAATTTGAAAAAAAATGGACAAAATAAACGTGTATATCTGCCATTCTAAGCACATTATTCTCTCACTTGACAAGCTCTCAATTGCTGCCTAAATTATCCATATATATTCTTTCTACTGAGAAATCAGATAAGCTCTTTCTCTAGGGCAAACACTTCCTTGTTCCCTTAAATCCTACATTTCAAATTCCAGCCCATGCTCCAAATCCTCAATACATTTTTATCTATTGTTCCAGCCCTAAAATGCTGTATTCCTTTTAGCAATAACATTTAATTGGGTTTTGCATAGGTAATTTTGTTATTTATGAGAGCTTTCTAAGCTTTAGGTTTTTCATCTGTAAAATGTAAATAAGAAGACACACCTCGGACAATTCTTGTGAAAATAGAAAAGGCTTGTACAGGTGTACTAATATAGTAAGTTCTATGTTAATATAATTATCATAATATTAATCTTGTATCACCATTTATATTTTTCAGTGTATATCCTGATTTAGCAAATATAACACAGACCATTGAATATTTGCTGTGATTTCAATATTTTTTATGGAATGTGTTCAATCATATGTCACCATCACTTTCCATGTCCAATTTTGTGTTCCCTATGTTTAAGGGGTCTATTTGGTTCAATTTTGAACTTTGTTCCTTTTATCTCTTTACAATGTACCAAGGAAATATGACATAAAAGGTCATCAAGCTGAAACTCAAAGCTGCACTCCAGCTATATCAGAACTGACAAAGCAATTTCCTATGCATGTAATTTTGTCTCCATCTCTACAATCAAGCCTTATTTTTCAGTTTTTTCTTGCTCAATTTTAGAATAAGTGGAATCTCACATATTAAAGTTAGCAACGCAGAATTCTGGTTGAATCATTTACAGATAAATTTAAACTGTAAGAATATATTACTTTTTCTTTCTTGGAGGATTGGTAATGATGTGGGACAAGACAGCATAGCACAGTGAAAAGGACTTAAATTTGAGAATTATACAGAGGTATGTTAATAACTCTTCTGTCAGATAATCTCAGAAGAACTGCTCTGACTCTGTGCTTCTCTTAACAGATTAATTTTTTTTAATATTCCAAATTTTAACCTATCTGGTAAGAAATTATTGATCTTTACTCTTCTGGCACATCCTCTAATCAAGTCTAAGAGTATAAACACAAAATGTTAGCATACATTTTGGTTCCATAGAGACACAGACCCTCTTTTACTGTAGTTTACTACTGCATCCAGAGGCACATGGAGTCTCCTCTCTGGTAAGTTTCATTCTCCAGGACTTGGACATAACACATCAAAGTGACTGAAATCCCAAAAATAATTTTTGAATCTATCTTAGGCTTTTGACTAATGATTGTGTAATATAGCTTATTGCTATACAACAAATATTCCAAAACTTAGTGGCTTAAAACAACAGCACTTACTTTCTGTAGGTCCTCTGGTCTGGGTGTTTCACAGGCTGTAATCAAAGTGTCTGTACTGCAGTTATTTTAAGGCTTGAAATGGGGTGGGTGCTTGTTCAAGATCATGTCCAAATTGTTGACAGGATTCATATCCTCATGGGCCAGACAAAGGATCTCAATTCCTTGCTGTCTAGTGACAGACCATCCTTGATACCTTTTTATGTGGCCCTTTCCATAGGGTAGCTTTCAATACCAGCTTCATTCAACAGAGCTTGCAAGTAAGAGAGTAAGAAAGAACTCTGAGCAATAGAGAATTCAAGGTCCTTTTAAGACAAATAAAAGAGGTGACATCCCATTTATTTATATTACATTTTGTAGAGGCAGTCACTTGGTCCAGCTGCCTAGGGTATGAATCTGATATGGTGGGAGTCACTGTGAACCATTTCAGAAGCTGCCTGCAACAGTGATATTCTTTTAACATAACTTCAGGAGGTTAGTTCAGTTAAACAATTAACTCAGTTAATCCAAGGTGTATAATGTGTCGGTCAGTAGCCTAGGCTAAAATGAAGAATATAACACGTCTGCCTTAGAAGAGTTCATAATCTAATTTGGAAACCAATGGGTCTGGTTTTATCGTACCACAAGACCACTCTGAGAAAATCAAGACATCCATAATCCAGACTATCAGATCAGGAAAAGCTTCCCAGTGTGGAAAATTGAGTTAATTTTTGACACAAAAAAGTGGGGAAGAGGCAGCATACCAAGCAGAGGAAAGCAGCTGTATAAACGTACGAGGGAGTGATGCAGCACCGGGCATCAGGAGACATGCTCAGAATCCTGTTCATGCTGAGCCCTTTACAGGAGGCATAACACATTCCTTCCAGCATATGCACAGCACGCTCTACAGTAAAACGGTATGAGGAAGTATTAGTTTTCTGCTCACTCCCCCTTGGCTTATGGTGAGTTTCCTGCTCTTTAGGAGGCATTCCTAAAATGTCCTCTGTAGAACCTGTTGCCCAAAACAAACAATATCCAAGCTCAGGCTCCCATGGGCATTGGCAGGCATTGCAATTACTACCCCACACAAACCCCAAAGCATTTGTAGAAACTGAGGGCCATTGACACATCCTCATGCCTGTGCTCATTCTGATAAGCAAACATTTGAATATAGATATAATAATATTAGACAATTTCCCTATAAATACAAAAATTTACATTTGTACCAACTATAAACTAACTCTGTTAGTGTTGTAGGAAGTTTTTTAATGAAAGAAAAATATTAGAAATAAAAATCCACAACAAACTTGTATAAAAATCCAATGGATCATGTTAAATCTTTTCTTATCTCTGAGGGACAGTTTATGCTATCAACTCCCCTCCTTGAAACATTCTCTTCCCTAGGCTCCTGTGACACAAACCTTTTCTGATTTATGTCCTTCATCTTTTGATGCTCATTTACGTATATGTATTGTCAGGTCATTCATAAGTCAGGAGATGTTCATGAATTCCAATGAAGCCAAATACCACAAATTTACTAGTCTTAGAATTTAGGAAATACATCAAAATTGTATTTGACTCATTCCAGGGGAGAGAAGAGTTGCCCACTTCCTCAGAAATCAGGGTTTTCTTCATGAAAGTAACTATTTTCTTTCAGTAGATCTGCTTGCTCTGCTTGAATTTTTATATCTGCCACCTCCAACTTGTACATGGTCCTAGAATTCCACTGTATCAGTTATATCCCTATCTTCACATGACTTAATAGCTACAGGCTGCTGGGGCTGTGAACAGCAGCAGAAAAACTCAAAGAATAGTCAGGAAACAGTGATCTATATCATCACAAAATGCTGAACCCTTAACCTATGCCTTCTACTTTTAAGGGAAGACAAATAACTTGCAGTCTGCAAGTTCTTTTAGCCCTAGAATTAGAAGGCAGAACACCATACAGAGCAGCACACTTTATCATTCCCCAGTTTGAAAATTGTTGCTGGTGATTTTATTGGCCCTAACACTAATGCATACCAACTGCATGACCCTTTCAATTATGAAAAATTATGTCATTAAGATGTCCAAAGTCAATGATTTCTTAATTATTCTTAATCATTTCAAGAAAACAAAACCACAAACAAACAACCAAATAATGCAATGTAACTTGGATTTGGGACAGGTAGCATTTGAGGATTCAGACTAAGGAGTCAGAAAGTCCTAAAGCAAATCTAGACCTGCAACTTAGCTGCATTATTTTGGACAAGTTACTTAAATTAACCACACTGGTTTCTCAGTATCCTCTTCTGCAAAGTGTTAAAATAGTAGCACTCATCACAGGGAATTTTGTGTGAATCAAATGAGCTAATATTTGAAAAAATGAATGAAAAAGGAGCTGAAAAAGTGCACAGTGCCATATGGTTGAAATATTAAAAATAAAATAAAATATCTTCTCTTTAGATTATGACCATTATTTTTCAAATAGTAAAGGTAATTTTTAAAAAATGACTTAACAAAAGCAATTTTGTTTAAGACTTCAGATGGTTCTGGGGTACAGTGATTATGCTCTTGACTTCAATCAGTCATTTCTTTTCTAGGATTATGTCAGCAGTCATAGCTGAAGTGGGCAATTATCCACATTAACTCCTCTACCAGTGTTTGTCATTATTGTTTTGCTAAAACAGGACTGAGGGATGCATTAAACTAAATAGAAATACATGTGGCCACTAGTTTGATAGCTTCTATGTAGACAAAACATAATATTTTAGAGACTTTTATTAAATCCTATCTTAAATTCTTTTTATGTCTTTTTTAATAAAATGATTAAATTATTATAAGCAAATCTAAAGCCCCTTCAAAATATTACAGATGTGACACCTAAAAAAGTTGAGCTTTTCCCAAAGAATTCCCATGTCATTAATTATAAAAAATGTTGTCCTTGTCCACTATTCCTATTATGGCCTTAAGAATGGTGTAAATACTCTCATCACAAAGTAAATGATGAGGGTATTTATTTTAGAGATCTAGTGTAGACCGAAGAACAATCACTATCTGTTTCTAAACTACAGGCTCCATGAAGGCCCATGCCTATATTGTATGTATCCTCAATGATTTTCATACAGCTTAGCACATACCAAGAATTCACTAAACATGTGATGAATTGTTTATCACATTATCTAAGATATATATGTGTGTGCACATATATGTATATAATATACATATATATTGTAATATACATGGGTATATATATATATATATATATATATATATATATATATATATATATATAGTGTTATCATTTATATGTTATCTGAGGCTCAAGTTTTCCAGAGACAAATTTGGTACTATCAACGATAAATTTATCAAAATCTGAAATGTTCTGATTATTTTTGTCATGGTCTCAAAGAGATATTTACACTAATAATTATTTTGGATAAATACTGAAAAGTGGAATTGATGGATCATGTAGAAGTTCTATTTTTAATTTTTTGAGGAACCTCCATACTCTTTTCCTTAGTGGCTGCACCAATTTACATTCCCATCAAAATATATAAAGATCCCAGTTTCTCCACATCCTTATTATCTTTTGGACTTCTTTGATAATAAACATCCTAATTGGTATGAGATCATATTTCATTTTGTCTTCGATTTGCATTTCCCTGATGATTAGTGATTTTGTGCATATTTTCATATACCTGTTGATCATTTTTATGTCTTTCTTTGGAGAAATGTTTATTAAAGCTCTTTGTCCATTTTTTAAGCCAATTATGTAAATTTCAAAATATTGAATTGCAGGAGTCCCTTATATATTTTGGACATCAAATCCTTAATCAGATAGAAAGTTTGCAAGTATTTTCTTCCATTATGTAGGTTGTCTTTTCCCCTGTTGTTTTATTTGCTGCAGAGAAGCTCTTAATTCAGTGGAGTCCCACTTGTCTAATTTTGCTATTACTGCTTGTGCTTTGGTTCATATCCAAAAGAATTGACAAAACCAAAGCACAAAGCTTTTCTATTTTGTTTTCTTTTAGGAGTTTTACAGTTTCAGAAATTACAATTAAATAATAAATTTTTAGTTGATTTTTGTGTATGGTGTAATATAAAGGTACAATTTAATCCTTTTGCATGTGTGGATGCCCAATTTTCCCACCACCGTTTGTTGAAGAGAGGATCATACACAACAACCATGTGAGATTTATCCCTGGAATGCAAGGATGGTTCAACATGTAAAATTCAATGAATGCAAATATATCATATTAAAAGAATGAAGGAAAGAAATTACATAATTATCCAAATAGATAAAAAAAGAATTTGGCAAAATACAACACCCTTTGATGATAAAGACTCTTAACAAACTGGGAATAGAAGGAATTTACCTCAACATGATAAAGACTATATAAGAAAAACCCTCAGCTAACATAATCAGTGGGAAAGGCTGAAAACTTTCTTCTAAGATCAGTATCAAGACAAAGATATCCACTCTCACCACTTCTATTTAACATAATATTAGAAGTTTTAGTCAGAGGGATTAGGCAAGAAAAAGAATTAAAAGTCATGCAAATGGGAAGTAAAATTTTCTCTGCAGATGACATGATCATATATGAAGAAAACTTTAAAAATTCTCCTCAAAAACTTTTAGAACTAATAAACAAATTCAGTGAAGTTGTATGATACAAAATCAACATTCAAAAATTAGTTGCATTTCGATTAGAAGCTTGATAAACAAAGATGGCAGCATGAGAGGTGAGACAGATACCTCCTCTTAAACTGTATATAATAAGAAAATATAATTAATACAACTAATCCTGAAAGAGCAAAAGGAAAGAGGGCTGTGCCAGAGTGCATACACCTGGAGAAAAGAATAAACCTCAAGGAACAGGGTAATGTATGAAAGCCATGGACCAGCAGAACACAAGTCCTTCCCCCACCTCAGCTCATTAGGGGGATGAAGAGAAATGGAGTGGAGAGGGAGTGAGGCCTGGGAGTGCTGAACACCTAGCTCTGGAGATCTGCTCTGGGCGCACAAACCTACATTTCATGGTGTTCTCATGATTAGAAGGGTTGGAAAGCTAAGACAGGCAGAGACTGAAATTCCAGCTGCTTGTGGAAAACAGGGATCCATATCTGGCTGCTTTTGGACAAAAGAAAGGCAGGCAGTCTGAGAGACTTCCTAAAAGCAAGAGGGCTACTAAAGGGGCAGGGATTACACAGAGCTTACTGCTCAAGAGAAAGGACAGGTAGACAAAATTGTCTGAGTGAACTCTGCCCAGCAGGTTGGGAGCTTTCACAATCTTCAGGCACTCAGGCTCCCTGGCTGGAATTGCAATTCCAAGGCCCACTTCCATTATATGCAGCCTGCTGTGCCTTCATCCCGGCCAGCCCCACCTGACTCGCAAAACAGCAAGCCCTGCCTTGGCATTAGGTCTGCCAGAGGGAAGTCCCACCTATAGGAGCAACAAATGCAAAGCATAGAGGCTTATACCTATGTGCTCAACCCACTGGTTCTGGCAGTGGAGACAGGCATAGCAGCCAGGGTATAAGAAACAGCTCTTTCCTCCCCTCGAGCACCAGCACCACTCCTCTGAGACCCTGACATTGCTCCAGGGTCTGAGCACCTCCAGAGAGTAAAGCTTCTGAGCACTAGAGGGCTCCACATACAAACATGAAAGGTCAAAGGAAACTGGTTCAAAGCAAAATTATGAATACACCAAGGAAAGAATCAAATGAAATCAGCCTCATGAATCTTCCTGAAAGAGATTTCAAAATAAAAATCATAAACATGCTCATGGAGGTATAGAAAAATATTCCAGAACTCAGGAATGAATTCTGGTCAGAGATCCAATCATTACAGAACACAGTATCAGAAATGAAACATACAATGGAAGGTTTTAAAAGCAGATAAGGTATGGAAGAGTAGACAATAAATGAAATAGAAATTAGAGAGGAGGAACACAAAGATGAGGCACAAAGAGAAAAAACAATCTCTAAGCATAGAAGAATATTAGATAGGTGTGAACAATCTAAACAGAATAATATTCACATTATAGGGGTACCAGAAGAGGAAGAGAGAGAAAAAGAAACAGAAAGTGTCTTTGAGAAGGTAATTGCTGAAAACTACCCTAATCTGAGGAAGGGGATATTCTCTCAGGCCATGGAGGTGCACAGATCTCCCAACTAAAGGAACCCAAGGAAGACAACACCAAGAAATACAATAATTAAAATGGTAAAATTAAAAGATATGGACAGACTACTAAAAGCAGCCAGAGAGAGAAATAAGATCACATACAAACTGGAAAGCCCATCAGGCTATGATCAGACTTCTCAGCAGAAACCTTACAGGCCAGAAGGAAGCAGCATGATGTATTTAATGCAATGAAACAGAAGGGCCTTGAACCAAGAATACTTTCTCCAGCAAGATTATCATTTAAATTTGAAGGAGGGATTAAACAAATTCCAGATAGGCAAAAGTTGAGAGAATTAACCTTCCACAAAACATTTCTAAAGTGTATTTTGGAGGGAATGCTATAGATGGAAGTGTTCCTAAGGTTTAATAGCTGTCACCAGAGGTAATAAGCCACAGTAAAGAAAGTAGAACAGTTAATTACTAAGAAATGCAAAATTAAATCAACTACACCAAAAGTCAATCAAGGGGTACAGAATCAAGAGTACAGAATATGATACCTAATATATAAAGAATGGAGGAGGAAGAAAAATGAGGAGAAAAAAAGAATATTTACATTGTCTTTGTAATAGCATACTAGGTAAGTTAAGTTAGACTCTTAGATAGTAAGGAAGTTAACCTTGAACTTTCATAACCACGAATCTAAAGCCTGCAATGACAGTAGCTACATACCTATCAATAATCACCCTAAATGTAAATGGACTAAATGTACCAATAAAAAGACATAGAGTCACTGAATGGATAAAAAAACAAGACACATCTATATGCTGCCTACAAGAGAATCACTTTAAACCCAAAGACATATACAGAATAAAAGAGAAGGGATAGAAAAAGATATTTCATGCAACTAATAGGGAGAAAAAAAGCAGATATTGCAGGACTTGTATCAGACAAAATAGACTTTGAAACAAAGAAAGTCACAAGAGGCAAAGAAGGACATTGCATAATGATAAAGGGGTCAATCCAACAAGAAGATATAACTATTATAAATATCTATGCACCCAACAAAGGAACACTTACATATGTGAAAAAAATACTAACAGAATTAAAAGGGGAAACAGAATACAATGCATTCATTCTAGGAGACTTCAAAACTCCACTCACTACAAAATACAGATTAATCAACAGAAAATAAGTAAGGAGATAGAAGCACTGAACAACACATTAGGACAGATGGACTTAACAGACATCTACAGAACTCTACACCCAAAAACAGCAGAATACACATTCTTCTCAAGTGCAAATGGATCATTTCCAAGAATAGATCATATACTAGGCCACAAAAAGAGCCATGGTAAATTCAAAAAAATTGAAATTGCACCAACCAGTTTCTCAGACAACAAAGGTATGTCTAGAAATAAACTATGCAAAGAAAGTGAAATATCCCACAAAGACATGGACACTTCACAACATGCTCCTAAATAACCAATAGATCAATGACCAAATAAAAAGAGAGATCAAACTGTATATGGATACAAATGACAACAATAATTCAACACTGCAAAATCTGTGGGACACAGCAAAGGCCGTGCTAAGAGGGAAGTGTACTGCAATACAGGCCTACCTCAGGAAAGAAGAACAATCCCATATGAAAAGTGTAAATTCACAATTAAGGAAACTAGAAAAAGAGGAACAAATGAGGTCCAAAGTCAGTAGAAGGAAGGACATAATAAAGATTAGAGCAGAAATAAATAAAATCGAGAAGAATCAAACAATAGGAAGAATAAATGAAAGCAAGAGATGGTTATTCAAGAAAATAAACAAAATAGATAAACCCCTAGCCAGACTTATCAAGGAAAAAAGAGAGTCTACACACTAAACAGAATCAGAAATGAGAAAGGAAAAATCACCATGGACACCACAGAAATACAAAGAATTATTACAGAATACTATGAAAAATGATATGCCAACAAACTGGATAGCCTAGAAGAAATTGACAACTTTCTAGAAAAATGCAACTTTCCAAGGCTGGCCCAGAAAGAAACAGAAAATCTGAACAGACCAATTATCAGCAACGAATTGAACTGTAATCAAAAACCTACCTAAGAACAAAACCCCTTGGCCAGATGGCTTCACCGCTGAATTTTATCAAACATTTAGTGAAGACCTAATACCCATCCTCCTTAAAACTGTCCAAAAAGTAGAAGAGGAAATAATCCCAAACTAATTCTATGAGGCCAACATCAGTCTATTACCAAAACCAAGTAAAGACACCACAAAAAAAGATGCAGACCAATATCCCTGATGAACATAGGTGCAAAAATACTCAACAAAATATTAGCAAACCGAATTCAAAAATACATCAAGATCATCCATCATGATCAGTAGGATTTATTCCAGGGATGCAAGGATGGCACAACATTCAAAAATCCATCAACATCATCCACCACATCAACAAAAAGAATGACAAAAACCACAAGATCATGACCATAGATGCTAAAAAAGCATTTGAAGAAATTCAACATCTATTCATGATAAATACTTTCAACAAAATGTGTATAGAGGGCAAGTACCTCAATGTAATTAAGGCCGTATATGACAAACCCACAGTCAACAGCATACTTAACAGTGAAAAGCTGAAAGCTTTTCCTTTCAGATCAGGAACAAGGCAAGGATGCCCACTCTCCCCACTTTTATTCAACATAGTCCTGGAGGTCCTAGCCATGCCAATCAGACAACACAAAGAAATAAAAGGCATCCAGATTGGCAAGGAAGAAGTTAAACTGTCCCTATTTGCAGATGACATAATATTGTACATAAAAAAAACCCTGAATAATTCACTCTAAAAACTACTAGATATAATATCTGAATTCAGCAAAGTTGCAGGACACAAAATTAATACACATAAATCTGTTACATTCCTATATAGTAATGATGAACTAGCAGAAAAAGGAATCAGGAAAACAATTCCATTCACAATTGCATCAAAAAGAATAAAATACCTAGAAATAAAGCTAATCAAGAAGTGAATGACATGTACTCTGAAAACTACAAGACACTCATGAGAGAAACTAAAGAAGATATCAATAAATGTAAACACATCCCATGCTCATGGATAGGAAGAATTAATATAGTCAAAATGGCCATCCTGCCTAAAGCAATCTACAGATTCAATGCAATTCCTATCAAAACACCGAAAGCATTCTTCAATGAACCAGAGCAAATTGTTCTCAAATTCACATGGAACCACAAAATACCCCGAATAGCCAAAGCAATCCTGAGAAGGAAGAATAAAGCTGCGGGGATTATGCTCCCCAATTTCAAGCTCTACTACAAATCCACAGTAATCAAAACAATTTGGTACTGGCACAAAAACAGACCCATAGACCAATGCAACAGACTAGAGAGCCCTGATATAAACCCAAGCATATATGGTCAATTAATATATGATAAAGGAGCCATGGACATACAATGGGGAAATAACAGCCTCTTCAACATCTGGTGTTGGCAAAACTGGACAGCTACATACAAGAGAATGAAACTGTATTATTGTTTAACCCCATTCACAAAAGTAAACTTGAAATGGATCAAAGACCTAAATGTAATTTATGAAACCATAAAACTCTTAGAAGACAATATAGGCAAAAATCTCCTAAATATAAACATGAGCAACTTCTTCCTGAACACATCTCTTTGAGCAAGGGAAACAAAAGCAAAAATGAACACATGGGACTACATGAAACTTAAAAGCTTCTGTATGGCAAAGAACACCATCAACAGAAGAAAGAGGCATCCTACCGTATGGGAGAATATATTTGTAAATGACATATCCGACAAGGGGTTAACATCCAAAATATATAAAGAACTCACATGCGTCAAACCCAAAAAACAAATAACCTGATCAAAAAATGGGCAGAGGTTATGAACAGACAATTCTCCAAAGAAGAAATTCAGATGGCAAACAGACACATGAAAAGATGCTCCACATCACTAATCATCAGAGAATGCAAATTAAAACCACAATGAGGTATCACCTCACACCAGTAAGGATGGCCAGGATCAAAAAGACTAAGAACAACAAATGCTACTGATGAGGATGTGGAGAAAGGGGAACTCTTTTACCCTGCTGATGGGAATGTAAGCTAGTTCAACCATTGTGGAATGCAATATGGAGGTTCCTCAACAAACTAAAAATAGAAATACCATTTGACCCAGGAATTCCACTTCTAGGAATTTACCCAAAGAATGCAGCAGCCCAGTTTCAAAAAGACATATGCACCCCTATGTTTATCGCAGCACTATTTATAATAGCCAAGATATGGAAGCAACCTAAGTGTCCATCAATAGATGAATGGATAAAGATTTGATATATATACACAATAGAATATTATTCAGCCATAAGAAAGAAACAAATTCTACCATTTGCAGCAACATTGATGTAGCTGGAGTATATTATGCTTAGTGAAGTAAGCCAGGCAGAGAAACACAAGTGCCAAATGATTTTCCCCATTTGTGGAGTATAACAATGAAGCAAAATTGAAGGAACAAAACAGCAGCAGACTCACAGACTCCATGAAGGGACTAGCGGTTACCAAAGGGGAAGGGTGTGGGAGGGTGGGTCAGGAGGAAGGGAGATGAGGTTTGAGGGGTATTATGTTTAGTATACATGGTGTGAGGGGTCATGGGGTTAACAGTGTAGCACAGGGAAGGCAAATAGTGAATCTGTGGCATCTTACTACACTGATGGACAGTGACTGCGACGGGGTATGGGTGGGGACTTGATAATATGGGTAAATGTAGTAACCACATTGTTCTTTCATGTGAAACCTTCATAAGAGTGTACATCAACAACAGCTTAATAAAAAATTAGAAAAAAGAAGCTATATATATATTATGTATATATATATAAATTAATTGCTTTTCTACTCACTAACAATGAACTATCAAAAAAGTAAATCAAAAAAATCAATTATTTATATTTCCAAGTAATTTCCAATAATACCAAAAAAATAAAATAAAATACTAAGGAATAAAGTTAACCAAAGAGGTACCAGATTTGTACACTAAAAATTATAAAATATTGATGAAATAAATTAAAGAAGACACAAATAAATGGAAAGGCTCTTTGTGTTCATATGATTTAATATTATTAAAATATCCATACTACCTAAAATTATCTGTAGTTTCGGTATAATCCCTGTCCAAATCTCAATGAAAAAAAAGTCTAAAATTCATGTAGAACTGTAAAATACTGCAAATAGCCTAAGAAAATTTGAGAAAGAATGAAGCTGGAGTCATCACATTTCCTGATTATGAAATATATTAGAAAGATACAGTAATTTAAAAAAATATGGTGGTGGCATAAAAAGAGCTACTTAGACCACTGGAACAGAATAGAGATAACAGAAATAAACCATTAATGTACTTTTCAAGTGACAAGGGTACCAAGAATACACAATAGAGAAATGAGTCTATTCAATAAATAGTGTTAGAAAACTGGATATCCACATAGAAAGTCATTTAAATATTACTAGTTCCATGCTGCATCACTGGCCATTTCAAAAAGTAACTTTAGATTGCATAGACATCAATGTTTTCCTCTTAAATCATCTTTCTACACTCTTAATTTCCATCCCAGAAAGAGTGCTATGACAATGTATATTTTGCACCTTTACTTGATAATACTTTCAAGCTGAAAATTTAATAATTTGTAGAGTTGATCCATTGCCAAGTATTCCAGCAAAATATAGATGTCAAAGAGACTATCTCCTTAGGGGAATCATGGCCCTGTGTGTCCTACTCTCAGGAGGAAATCCACTCACAGGCAAGTTGTCTTTCCCCTACATGTAATAATGATTCCCTTTTTGATGCTTATGATCATGTATCTGCTCACAATGGCTCCATCTTCCTGTATTCTTCTCATTCATAACTGTTCATGCATGTCTTTCTTCTAGGACAGGCTCAGGCTCTACTCTCCCAATGACACTAGCTACAAATTACATTGATATTCAGGAGCATTCACTTTATTTCAAAAGTCTTGGAAAGTTCTACTTGACAGAAAAGAACATTAATTCCATGAAAGCATCATCTACCTTGTACTTTTTTTCTGTCCTCCACAAGCCCATCAATTCCTTAACTGCCACTTGTGTTTAACCTAATAATGAATTTAATGATATGGGAGAATTATAATCTCCAAATTGAATCTTAAGGCCACTGGCTACCACTAAGGGTCTTCAAATTTGCCATTTATTATAGAAATATATCTTAACCTGGGGAAGTCAAGAAATTGAGGAATACTTAAGGGATGGCAGTAAAGAAATTAGAAACAAGTGTATCTCAGCCAGGAGACAGTGAGAAAGTACAATTTAATTATATTGAAATTTAATCCAATATAAAGTTGAATTTAAAGATAGGGCAAGGATGGTAAAGGTAAATGGAACCAGGTTTTAAGGAGGCAGTGGATCATTAAAACTAAGGCGTAGACAAGAAACAGCTCAAAATGGTTCTTGTATGGAAGGACTATAGTACAATGGTGGTAAGGTCCTAAAATTTATTAGTTCAAGACAGTCTGTGTTAAGTATTGGAACGTACCTATATTCAAATATTTCTTAATGCAATTGATATTTTCCATGGAAAACAACAATGATAACTGGGAGGTGGAATGAATATTAATTAATGCCTTCCATATGCCAAGCACTTTCTGTACATTATTTCCATTAATTCTCTCATTAATTTATGGCACAGGTTTTATTAACTCCACTAACAAAGGAAGAAACAGGTTCAGAGAGGTGAAGTGATCTATCTTTCAATGTTAGTAAGTAGTGTATCTGTAATGGGAAATTTTTTCCAACTTCAAAGTACATTTTATTCCCACTACTCCAGTTTGCCTATGAAAGATATTATCTCAGGGGATAAGGTACATTTATCTTTGTTTATGATTAGACATACACTTACCCTAATTAGGGATCTTCATGTCCTATGTTTGCATGTTTGTGTTTGTTTGATTGTTTTAACAACTCCAACCTGTGAGAAATTAGGGGTTGCATTGGCCAGGATCCTCACTGAACTTAAACCACCTGATGATGTAACTGGCCTGTTGCTAGGCTACCACCTCCACACCTATAGGAAATAAGCTATTATTGCACTGTATAAAGAGCTTGGCCCAGTGCTCTGGGCAGAGGTAGAGATGCTAGTGCTGGACCTACCACCAGGAGAACAAGCTGGGTAATAAATCCTTTCACCACAAAGAAATATTCTACTGTTATTTCTTTGGTCACACTGAATCCATAGAGAAGTTGATAGGGCCTGAAACACACTGGCAAGAAAATTGGTGAAGTTGGTAGGGTTCATTGTTGACCAAGGGAAAAGATAGGCAGCCCTTATGGGAGGGATGGTTCAGCAGGCTGCTCCTGTGATTGGGGAGACAGTGGACTGTCCCCCAGTGGGTATGTGGTCTGAGGTGGCTTGCCTCCTAGAGAACTGGGCCACACCCCAGGACTGGAGGCAAGTAGAGGTCATACCTGAGGCAGTAGGGATAGCCCCTGGCATAGTAAGTAGGTCTTTTGAGAGACAGTGTGCCCATGAGGCAGGGGGGACTGTGGGTTGGATGCTTCTCACAGTATTAAAAAAAGTCTACAGAAGAGAAGGACATGCTCCTGAAAGAGACCCAAGAAATGGTCGCATGAGAATGCAAGCTGCAAACTTCTGTGGATTCCCTGAAGAAGGAAATGGCATTGATGTGAGAGGAGGCAGCATGAGAACACCAGCAGCGAGGTGCCGTTGAAGAGGTAACAGATTCCTTACAGAATAAGACATCGGCGCTGCAAGGTGCTCTTAAGGAGGAAGAGGCCATCACGGAAAAAGATGAGCTCCTGAGGGAAGGACAGGCAGAGGTGGCACAAGAATATCAACTGCAAAGCATTGAGGTAAAGAGAGGAGAGCTGCTGAAGACTGAGGTAGCATTGCTGCGAAGCAGGGTAGAAAAGGTAAAGGTTGTAGCAGAAGCAGCACTTGGGGGAGGGGAGAGAAAGGTTCCATCAGCCCTGGAAATGGAGGAGCTGGGGGAGGATGAAGGGGTGGTGCCGGAGGCACTGACCCCTCCTGTATTGAAAGCACACCGAGTGGTTGTAAAGAAAATAAAGACCCACCAGCTGAGAGTTCCCCAAGGAGAGGAGCAGCCCCCTCCCCAGGTCGTGGAGAACTCTATGGTTCATCCCTGTACTCAGGCTGAGCTGGTGGATTTGGGCTCCCAGCTTAGATAGAAGCCCTCAGGGTCAAATACCTGCATTTGTAGGACTTAGGGGTGGATGAAATTGTTCTGTTGAGATTAGAGATGGGAAAGCTGGCTTCCCTGACATTGCAGCCCACCTTGAGGTAGCATTACAAAATGCATATCAGACCCCAAGGAATCACTCCCTCCTTGACTGGCTTATGGCTGCCCCTCATGCTGTATGGCCCAATCTGGGTGATCTGCCATCCTCTCCTGTTAGATGGCAGATGTATGGTGAGCTCCAACAGGTGTTATGAGAGCTAGGCATAAGAAATGCCATGTATAGACCAGAGGATTATGGCCCAGATGAAGAGATTTTCACTATTAGGATAAGAAATACTGTGCTTCAAACAGCTCCCACATCCCTCTTTGGGTCTCTAGTGACCATTCTTTCCCTCACATAGGGCAGCCCATAAGCGAAGTGACATGTACAGTAGCAGATGTAGGAAAGGCTGAAGCAATGATAACATGGAAAGAAATAAGGTCTTCTACTCACAAGAAGAACTTAAAGGGCCCCATAAAGGTTACGAGGACCCGGATGTGGGTTTTTTTTATATGGGCAGGAGCAGATGGAAGAAAATTAGATGGGAAGTCAAATAGGATCTTACTAGGGCTATGGCAACAACTGAAATGAGAGCAGCAGTTCCAACCATTAAGACCAAAGAGGCAGAAGTCAGAGACAGAGACATGAGTCCAGCCTGTGTGTGTGTAAGACTCCCTGCTGGAGAGCGAGCCAACCTCACTTGAGCCCACATAGATAGGTGATTGGGGAACACGGTTTGACTGAGGGGAAGGTCAAGGTATCTGCCCTGAGGGACCAGGGGGGCACCCAAGGCCCAATGTTGAAATAGCTCTCCATTGGTCCCCAGTGAACATACAACGTGTCCTGGCTCTCGTGGACAGAGGGGCTGAATGTTCACTGATTCATGGTAACCCTGAGTGGTTCCCCGTGAACCACAGTATCATAGATGGATGTAAGACTCTCAGAGTAAAACAAGCCCAAATCCCTTTGGGAATAGAGTGTCTACCCTCAAAGGAGTATACTGTGTATATATCTCCTTTCCCTGAGTATATTTTGGGGATTGATATCCTGCAGGGTCTATGGTTGCAGATCAGTGCAGGTGAGTTCAGACTGAGAGTATGTGTGGTGAAGGCAGTTCTGAGGGGACATGCTAGGCACCCACCTATAGCTCTGCCTGTGCCTTGATGTGTGACTAATACCAAAGAACACAAACTGCCTGGGGGGCATAAAGAGATTGGAGAAACTCTCCAGGAGCTGGAAAAGGTGGGTGTTATAAAGCCCACCCATAGTCCTTTCAATTCCCCAGTGTGGCCTGTAAAAAGCCAGATGGCTCCTGGCATATGACTGTGGATTACAGAGAACTGAATAAAGTCACACCCCCTATGCATGCTGCTGTCCCCTCTATTGCAGGCCTGATGGATACCCTGAGCCATGAACTAGGAACATACCATTATATGGTAGATCTTGCTAATGATTTCCTTTCTATTGACATTGAGCAGGAAAGTCAGGAACAGTTTGCCTTCACGTGGGAAGGAAGGCAATGGACTTTCACCATCCTCCCACAGGGATACCTCCCCAGCCCTACCATCTGTCACGGACTTGTAGCTCAGGACTTGGCTACATGGGAGAAACTGCCAATGGTGTGGCTGTGCCATTATATTGATGATGTAATGCTCACATCTGATTCTTTTTCAGATCTAGAAGGTGTAGCACCTAGACTGCTGCAACATCTACAGGAGAAAGGATGGGCTGTGAACAGTACCAAGGTTCAGGGACCTGGTTTGTCTGTTAAATTCTTGGGGGTCATCTGGTTGGGTAAGACCAAAGTTATACCAGAAGTAGTCTTAGATAAAGTACAGGCCTTTCCTATGCCTACAACTCTAGCATTACTACAGGAGTTTCTGGGTCTTCTAGGCTTCTGGAGAGTGTTTATCCCACACTTGGCACAAATTCTGAAGCCATTTTACCTGTTGATATGAAAGTACATCAGGTGGAACTGGGATGTGACATGTGCATCTGCCTTTACTACAGCAAAACAGGCAGTCAAGACCATGCAGGCCTTGAATGTGATAGACCCATCAAGGCCCTGTGAGCTGGATGTTCATATGACTGAAGATAGTTACGGCTGGGGTCTCAGGCAGCGGCTTGAATGAACTTGCCAACCTATTGTATGCTCGTCACAACCCTGGAAAGGGGCAGAGTTGCGATACACTTTGATAGAAAAATAACTGGCTGCCATGTATCATGCCTTCTTGGCTATAGAACCCATCACTGGTATGGTCCTAATAAAGGTAATAACCATGTTTTCCATCTTGGGGTGGGTATGAGTCTGAATCCAAAAGCCAAGGAGTGGTGTGGCACAAATGTCCACACTGGCCAAGTGGGCTACTTACCTACAGCAATGTAGTGCCCTCTCTAGAAGTCTCTTGAGTGAAGAACTTTAACGCTTATTGGGGTTAGTGACATATACTAGTGAAAAGCAGGAAGAACTTGCTTTTGAACCATTAGTAGCAGAGAGTCTCTATCAGGAGGGAAGAGCCCCTATACCCGAAGATGCATGGTACACAGATGGCTCCATCCATGGGCAGGCCCCAAAATGGAGGGCCATAGCTTTCCATCCTAAGACTGAGACTATATGGATGGAAAATGGTGAGGGGAAGGGCAGCCAATGGGCAGAGTTGTGGGCTGTGTGGCTTGTAATCAGCCAGGAGCCCTCCCCTATAGTTGTCTGCACTGAGAGCTAGGCTGTCTATCGGGGCTTGACCATGTAGCTGCCAACCTGGTACTATGCCAACTGGCTGGTTGGTCACCGACCCTTTTAGGGGCAAGAATTGTGGCAAGATTTATGGGCCTGGGTTCTGACTAAAATAATTACAATATATCATGTGACAGGTCATTTGCCACTGGCATCTCCAGGAAATGATGAAGCAGATAAATTGACCCAGATACATTGGTTAGAAGGAAAGCCTGCCTCTGATATAGCCCAATGGTTACATCAGCATTTATTGCATGCAGTGCAAAAGACAATGTAGGCTGTAGCCCATCTTTGGGGCTTGCCTTTGACCTTTGAATAAGTTAGTAGAGCCCAGTAGGATTGTATTATGTGCTTCAAAAGGGACTTACACCAAGTTCCACAGCAACATGGGACAATAGCTAAGGGGCCTATACCCTTTGTCAGGTGGGAGATAGACTACATTGGGCCTCTCCCTGTGTTAGAAGGATATCGTATGCCATGACTTGTGTGGACATATCTACTGGACTTCTGGTTCCTTTTCCTGCCCATTGTGCAGACCAGAAGATGACCAAAAGAGGCCTGGAGTGTCTCTTTGCTGCCTATGACCGACCACAGGTAATTGAGTGATCAGGGCACCCATTTTACAGGACATACACTGCAAGAATGGGTACAATACCTGGGAATCAAATGGAAGTTTCATGTGTCATACAATGCTACTGCAGCAGGCATTATAGAGAGGCACAATGGCTTGTTAAAATCCATAGTAAAGTCAGATACCAATAGTCTGCAGGGATGGTCAGTCTGCTTATGGACCATGCTATGGCATTTGAATGAGAGACCCCGAAAGGGAGCCCTGAGCCCCATAGACATGTTAACACACATTGTTACCTCCTTTACACAACTGCAAGTACAAACCAAGGAACAATCACTGAAGTCAGGTTTCAGCCACCTTTATAATATCTTGCTGCCAGCACCAACTGCACTGAACCCTGGAGATTCCATTGAATGGATGTGACCTTGGACCTTTCGACACACAGACCAATGATGGCTGGCTCTCCTGGCACCTTGGGGACAAGGCCTGGAAGTTGGCCTCCTGTGTATTCCTGGGATAACAGCAGAGTGGCCACCAAAGGTCACAGTAGTGTATCCTGAATGGCTAAAAGGTAGGAGCATCTTACTGGGGACTTTTGTTTTATCATTGTGGCCAGTGCATGCACCTCCAGTAGCACTATATATAGACCCTTCAGTAACCCCCATGGGGAGACGAGTAAAAGTACAGTATACTAGACCTGGAAGGGACCCCCTTCCTGCTACAGTCCTATCACAGGACCACTCTCTTGCATGCATCCTACCTGATGGACAAGATTTGCTTGTGTTGGTGTCATTAAAACATGTGTCTTATGGCCCCTAAGGTCTTTGTCGATTGGGAACTTCCTCTGGCTTGAGGATTATTATAATTTTTGTTATTAGGAGCCTCCTCTGGCTTGAGGATTATAATTTTTGTTACCTGTATCAAAATCTTGTTGTATCTTAATTTTTGTTATTATCTTTGAGTTGTTATATTCTGTTGCTGTTGTGGTATCTGGTTACAGTGCTCCAACTTTCACAGAGACCATTGCAGAAGATTGAGAGTGTGTAGATTATAAGGCGAGAACTCTGGAGGGGTGGAGTGTGGGGAAGCTGGGGTTCCTATGGCCAGGATCCTCCCTGGACTTAAACCACCTGATGATGTAACTGGCCTGTTGCCAGGCTACCGCTTCCACACCTTTAGGCAATAAGCTATTATTGCACTTTATAGAGAGCTCGGTTCAGTGCTCTGGGCAGAGGCAGAGATGCTAGTGCTCGACCTATCACCAGAAGAACAAACTGAGTAATAAACTCTTTTACCCTAAAGAAACATTCTACTGTCATTTCTTTGGTCACACTGAATCCATAGTGAACTTCCTGGGAACTGAAACCCATTGGCAAGACAAACCTCCAAGTCTTTGGTTTGAACCTCTTTTCAGCATCAGTTCTGCCCATTCTTCATGTTGCACTGTTATACGCTGCCTGAAACTGCTTGACTCATCTCCAAGGAAGGTCCTAACTTTTCTGTTTAGCATTTATAGAAATAAATTTCAATACAAATGAGGCAAATGTGTGTATGTGTATGGAAATAATGTTAAAAAGCATGGAAATTAACAAAATACACTGGACATCAGTTTAGCCAAATATTTTTGCAAGAAGAGGGAGCACATTGAGCAGCCACCTGCATCTCCCTCCTTTATGTCAGGGCCTTTCATTGTCTCCCAAGTGATGTGTGTGCAGCTATAAAGTTTCAGGGATTCAGCCATTATCTTGGTATTTCCCAGCTTTTGAATTGCCTTAGAAATACCTGATGGATCTATCGCAAAATGAACACAGATAGAATGAAAGTAATAAACAGAGATTGAGATTGGTTAAAAAAATACCATTATAGTGCTGCAATAATGTCTACCCATTCCTTCCCCAGCAACCAGAGATTACAATTACTTGAAAAAAAGCAATAAAGATCAAGTGTCATTCTTTAGAACTTTTGGGAAGTGGCTAAATCTTCACAAAGCAAATGTTTCTAAAGAAGCACTTAGGGTACAATGAGCCAAGAAACATTGGGCACAATAAGCCTTTTTGAAAAAACAATTTGATCCAGTTTCTTTTTATAGATTCTCTCCATAGGGTTGGGATGAACGCTGCTATCATCTTGCTCACCTGGAATCAGAGAAGACTAAAGTTTGCTAACAGGCCCTGTTACAACTGCGTTTTTATGTATCTTCCTTGCATTCTTATGATGAGGCTGTTTTTATACAGTGAACATGTTCCAAATGTAAACAAAGAAAAATTAAGCTGAAAGCTGCTAATGTTAAATTTAGAGCTTGCAAAAAATATCAGCTAGTGAAGAACAGCTGCCAGAATAAGACACTTGTACTCATAGAGATGATTTTACTTACAAAATTTGAAAGAAATTGTAATGATGAATCATAAGCCTTGCTATAAATAAATTATGACTGCAAATTGCCAGATACAGAAATATTCTCATTAAAGTCCATTGTCTTTGAAGACAAAATTGCCTCATTTATAATTTCACTAGATTCAAACCAATTTAGAACAATTAAATCCTGTATTATCAAGTATGCTTGATATGCACTGAAAATACGTTAGAGGGAAACAGGTGCTGTTCCAATTTAATGGGATCAATCACTGACTATCAACTCTATGAAGCATGCTACTTTGTTGTGGAAACAATTTAGAGTTTCACTGAATGGATGCCAATTTCTAATCAGTCAAGGACAATGTGGCATCGTTCTGTGACAAGCATTTCGTTCATTCACTTATTCCTTTATTCAGTCAATCTTTCTACATTTCCACTGCACTTAACATGCAAGGCAATTGGTCAAGCATGATGGGAAAGCCCAAGATGATAAAAAAAATTATCATTTAACCTCATGCATATTCTGTAGGAAAGTAGAAATGACATGTACTCAAATAAAAGTAATATAAGATTGAAATTGAGTTTTCCATGTAGTGCCAAGAAGTTGAAAGGAAAAAAACTAAATTTTTAATTGGAGAGGCCAAGGAAACCTATGACAAATTGGCATCCTGGGAATAGGGAAGTGAAGATGATAAGAGTACTACATTTTTTAATATTAAATAAGAGTATTTCAGGTAGAATGAAGAGTGGGCAACAGAGTGAGCAGGTAGTAATAGTGAGGAGTTTAGTCTAGAATGATGGAGATGGAGCATTACCAAAGTTGTGATAGATAAGACTGAAAAAAGTCAGAGCTAGATTAGAAGCCTAAAATAAAGTAAATGGCAGATTTGTTTGGTAAATACTAGGGCATAATTTTGTGTAATTGAATTAATAGTGCAATGAGAATGAGCAGAGGTATATAAGGAAGAGTTATATGCATGTTGTACTTATTAGAGTAAACTTTGAAAGTATAAAAACAGTATATAACTTGTAAATTAGTAGTAGAGAAGTGGGGTATAATGTTAAAAGAATGCAAGCAACTGAAAACAAAGAAAAAAATTTAAAAATTTAAAATTAATTTCAATGGAATTCTAATAAAAAATAATATATAAATTTGTGGCATGAGCTAAAAATACAATATGCATATTGCAAAAAGAAAAGAAAATTTGAAAACGTAATTTAGAGTAGCTGAGTAAACCTGGGGAATATTGAGGGGAAAAAATCTTGGAAATAGCACCAATAAAATAGAAAAGAATGGTAAGGATCAACAAAATCCGTATTTTGAAATGTCTAAATACAATGAGATATTTCTGGCATGAGTGAACAGTAAAAATGTGAGAGAAGTTTCTAATAACCAAAGTCAGGAAAGACAAAGGACACACAGTAAAGATGTTGCAGATATTAAAACAACCAAATGACCACAGGGTATTATGAACCACTTTATGCCAAACTTAGAAAATGTAAACAGATGAAATAAAAATTTAATGACTAAAACTTATATAAGTATAAATTAAAAAACTGAATAATTCTAGAACTATTAAAATAGTAAATAAATTTAGTTTGTATAATCAACAAATGAGCAAAACTCTTCACAAAATGCTCCTCCTTGATCAGCTGTTCTCATCGCTTAAGTTTCAACAAACATTTAAGGAGGAAATATTGTCCATAGTAGGCAAAAATCTTTCAGAGAAAAGAAAAAATATAAACATTTTATAATTCATTATATGAAGCCA
Organism: Manis javanica; assembly: GCF_040802235.1. Lineage (NCBI taxonomy): Eukaryota > Metazoa > Chordata > Mammalia > Pholidota > Manidae > Manis > Manis javanica. The sequence goes on from NC_133165.1 coordinate 72,025,664, forward strand.
GTCTAATCATGAGTCAAAATACAGTAAGAACAATATTTAAAAAATTACAAGTCAGTATTTCTCCATAAGCCCAAAATTCAAAGCAGCAGAGACAAATAAAATTATATCGTTTACTTGTGATTTTCACAGGGCCTCAAGGTTAGCTTTAGGTTTTATATTCAGTCAATGAAATTATTATATTATGTAGGAAAGGGATATGATGGAAATCATAATCCATGTATGACAAAATTTCTTGGTAAAGTGGGAATGCCATGTAACTTCCTCAACCTGATAACAGGTAGGCACAAGAACCAAATATACAGGATTTAAAATCAATATATAAAAATAAATTTTTTTTCAAACAATATGGCTTCTCTCTCACTTACCAACTTTGTATTTCCCTGTATGGCCCCGGAAGATAACTGGTTAGCCAGAGATGGGTAAGATTCCTCAAGGGAGGAACAACCTAAGACAGGCACAGTCGCAGGGGGGCCCTCAGGTGAGAAATTGGGGATCAACAGGGATGAGGCTTAGAACCTCACCCACCCTGTTCTGAGAGAAATCTTCTGCATCCGTGGATGTTTTATTGCCCGTGTCTAGCTTGGATTAACACATAGTCTACAGGCACACACCTGATCATCTACATTTGCTCTCTTACAACACTAAACTATGCTTTCTACCTTTAGCTTGCATCTACCTACCACTGCAGTATTTTATTAAAAATAATAATAATAAAGAGAGAAATGTGGTATCCACATATAAATCAAGTATAAAAATCAAACGAATATTCATATTTGAACTGATTGTTTATAGTTCATAATGTGTGATCAAAACTGAAAGTTTCTGTGATGAATGCCCTTGTACTGTTCACCATGTAACTTATTCACTATGTAAGAATTTGTTCTCCATGTAAGAACTTGTTCGTTATGCTTCAGAAGATTGGAGACTGACGAGAATTAGGCTTGGGGTGGATTAATGATTGTTCATTGAGCATTGACTCCCCTATACAGAATTTTATTGTTGTTAACAACCATTTGATCAATAAATATGAAAGATGCCCTCTCAAAAAAAAAAAAGTACAGACTTCCAATTGTAAAATAAATAAGTAACCAGGATGTAATGTATAGCATAAGGAATATAGTCAAAATATTGTAACAACTTGGTATGGTGATAGCTGGTAGCTAGAATTATCATGTATATAAATGTTGAATCACTGTGTTGTACACCTGAAACTAATGTAATACTGTGTGTCAACTACCCCTCAATAAACAATAATTATCTACAAAAAAAAAATACAATGTAGGACAAAAGGGAACTTTCTGGATGGAAATGTATATCTTAATAGGGTTGAAGTTACATAGATGTATGTGCATTTGTAAAAATTCAGTAAACGAACACTTAATCTTAAAAAAAAAAAAACTGGAAGGAGAGCCACATTGTGGATTGGAAACAAAAAGAAATTTTAAGAGGGTAACTTTCAGGCTCTGGGCCAACGGCTGTGCTCTCCCCTGGGCTCCTGAGGACTGCGTCAGCCAGGGCTCCTTTAAATGAAACCTGGTTTGCAAGATTCCAAGTCCTCAAAGACAGATCAGAGTTCCTGGCCTTAAACTGCTTCTCTTTGTTTGTTTAATCTGGCGCGTGGAGATTGGAGGCTGGGGGTTTAAGAAAACTGGGGACAGAAAGTCGTCCTGCCCTGCCTGCTCCCCCAGCCGGGCTCTTTGGTTTTGATACCAGCCATGTCTTCAGAAAGGGCTTCTCTGCCCTTCTCTGCTCCAAAACCTGACATCCATCTTTCTGTCCAACCAATAAATATACACTGAGTGTCTAACATGGGCTAAATTGAAGCTAAGGATTACAATAGCACCCCACCCCCATCTACAGGGGGATACGTTCAAAAACCCTCAGTGGATGCCTGAACCCTGTATATACCATGTTTCTCCTACCCATACCTTCCTAGGATACAGCTGACTTTATAAATCAGGCACAGTAAGAGATTAGCAACAATAATGAATGACCAAATACAACAATATGCTGTAATAAAAGTGATTTGAATGTGGTCAAATAAATAAATAAATAAATAAGTTTTATTTCTGTATACAAGTTGAACAAGTGAGAAATAAAAGGAAAATCACATTTAAAATAACAGAAAAATATCATATACCTAGGAGTGAATCTATCAAAAGATTATGAAATATTTATATTAAAATGTATAAACTTTGTAACATTAAAGAAGACCTCAGTAAAGGGAGAGTTATACTGTATCACTGAATTGAAGTACTCAGTATTTAAGTGATGCCAAATTTTCCCAAGTTCTTTTTAACCAGATTGTGACAAAATTTAATGTGTGTGTGTGTGTGTATGTGCGCATAGTAATTTATAAATTTGTTAAAATGCAAAAGGCCAAAATATCTTAGTAGTCTTAGGGAATGAGGCCTCCGCTTTCATAACTTAATTACCACCCAAAGGCTCTACTTCCTAATATCATCACCTTGGGGGTTGGGGTATCAGTACATGCATTTGGGGGAAGGGGTTTACATTCAGACCATAGTGTTATGAATTTCATTCTTTGGTGTCATACATGGTTTTATTATTATTTAAATTTTGGATCTCAATTTTAATTGCCAGTATATACATATTCAATTGATTTTGTATATTGACCTTGTATCTTGTGATCTTGCTAAACTTACTTATTAATTCTAGGGGTTTTTTTGTAGATTCTTTAGACTTTTTTTAAGTGATGATCATGTCACCTATGAAAAGGAACAGGTGTAGTTCTTATGTTCATTTCAATGAATCCCTGAAAATACATAATGTTTATTGGAAGCTTGAACATGTTAGCTACAGCATCAGATTAAAAGAAACTTTTAGGGCTAAAAGAATCTTTTAGGGATATCCTAAGGAGTAGTTAATTCACTATAAATATCAGATGCCAAGTATAAAGCTTTTACCTTTAAGACCCAAGAAGAGTTATCATCTTTTAGCCAATTATGATCTTCCATGAAACTCTAGATAACAAAACTCTAGGAAATTATTTCCCAGACTGATCAGCAGTCTGTCTTTGCTTGTGGACAATCTTGATAGTTTCTGTTAGTCCTGATTTTGCCTGAAGATGTTTATCCTCGTACATCCAGCCAAATCACAGTTATTTCCCTGTTGATAGGACTGTGACGCAAAAGTAGGTAAAGTGACTAGCCATCTTTTTTGTTCCAGACATTACCTAATTTAGCCTTCATAGTCCCACATCTTGAGAAAATCTTGAGTCCCACACTAACTGGGACTCTGGTCATCCTTGAAGTAGAATGATAAAAATTTTAAGTAAATACGGTTCCTGCTATAAAAAATGATACTAAATATGTCTATAAATATTAATACTAATACTTTATGGTGTAGTGAATATGAAACATGACTCATCAATCTTATCTGTCCTATCACTTTTCAAATCATATTAGAGATCCACTTTTAGATCACTTTTTAGAGATATACTTTCGTAATTTGGCATATTGCAACATCTAATTGTAAAATATTCAAATATTCACTAGGGTGCCTAACTGGTTTTCTTGGTTTCACTGGATATGGTTGGTAATTGTAGGTCTGCTTTGGTTATGCAGCTGTATTCCTACTGTTAATGTGTGCACACAATTTAATTAGTAATTTAAAACCTATACATGCTTATGTTACACTACAAGAAGATATGTCAAAGAAATAATCAATCTTCCCATATTTTCTTCCATCTGCTACTTCTATAGCTTCTCTTCTTCCTTCATAATTACAATCCCTAAGTAGAATTCGTGCCTCTTATCAAAATTACCAAGGATCATAATTCTTCCAAGTGGTAAAGATACCTCAAGACAAATGCTGGGCATAGAAGCCACAGGGCATAAATCTGCAAAAAAGTAAAAAGCTAACCTTTTCAAACAATATGCTTCTCTCTCACTTACGAACTCTACATTTCCCTGTATGGCCCTGGAAGATGACTGGTTAGCCAGAGACGGGTAAGATTCCTCAAGGGAGGAACAACCTAAGATAGGCACAGTTGCAGGGGGGCCGTCAGGTGAGAAATTGGGGATCAACAGAGGTGAGGCTTAGAACCTCACCCCCCCCTGTTTTGAGAGAAATCTTCTGTATCCGTGGATGTTTTGTCGCCCTTGTCTAGCTTGGATTACTACTTAGTCTATAGGCACACACCTGATCATCTACATTTGCCCTCTTACAGCACTAAACTATGTTTTCTACCTTTATCTTGTATCTACCTACCATTTCAGCATTTTATTAAAAATAATAATAATAATAATAATAAGGGAGAAATGTGGGATTCACATATAAATCAAGTATAAAAATCAAACGAATAATCATAATTGACCTGATTGTTTATAGTTCATGATGCGTGATCAAAACCGAAAGTTTCTGTGATGACTGCCCTTTCACTGTTCACCATATAAGAATTTATTCACTATGTAAGAACTTGTTCACCATGTAAAAACTTGTTCGTTATGCTTCAGAAGATTGGAGACTATTGAGAATTAGGCTTGGGGTTGATTAATGATTGTGCATTGAGTCCCCTATACAGAATTTTATTGTTGTTAACAACCATATGATCAATAAATATGACAGATGCCCTCTCAAAAAAAAAAAATTCAGTGAGTCCCTCACCTAGTAACCTAGGAAATTTAAGTTTTTCTCAACAGAATTACTGTGCATGTCTACTGCCTTGAAAATATCTCCATAGGTGATCAGAGGAATAGCTGCAATTTAGGCAAATATATCTGCCTTTTATTACATCTTAGATCATAAATTAGTATGTGAATTGTGATTCGGCTTTTTAACACATATATAGGTGTGTTACTGAGTCTATAAGAAAATTCACCTAAATGCTAACATGTTATGGCTGAGTAGTGTGATATTAACTGGTGAATTTCACTAACTTCATTTTGCTCTTCTATTTCTTAATGTTTATAATTCATATATAATTTTATATAAAAATAAAAGTTCAAATAATCAAATTATTAAAATTACTAGTTTTTGAATATTTGCATGGCTAATGTCAGAGCAATAGGGTGTCACCAAAATGCACTGGACAGTCAATCAGGTGACTTTAATTCAAATTCTAGCTATAATTCTTACTGACTATGTAAAAAGATATTCAACCCCCATGAGCCTTAGATTTCTCATTTATACAATGGAAATAAAAATGTCTCATACGGTTTTTGGGAATATGCAATGAGATTATATGTGCAAAGACACTTCAAAAGCTTGACTGTTATATAAATACCTAACAATGTTTTGAAATAATTACTATTTTGAGGTTTTAAAGCTAGAGTCAATATTCTCAGATGGAGATTTTAAGCTGATTGCTGGCTGGTTTGTATATTTGAAAGACAAAAGTTAAAAGCTACATTAAAATACTGAAAACTTTGTGTAAAAAGTCTCATTAAATTCTTAGTGGGACATAATGTGTCCCTTACAAAGTGTAAATGCATTTTTTTTGTTTTTGTTTTTTTTTTTAGTCCTAGGTACATTTCCAAGAAGTATTTTTCTTAGCATTTATGTATTTTCTATATTGGATATGTGAATGAATAATTATCTCCCAGTGCTCTATGGTTTTAAAACGAAAATGATTCAGTTCAGTTCAGATGTTTTTATATAATATCAGGTTAGGAAGAGAAAAAAAGTTTGGAAGTGTGAAGTACATTCCCAAATTTCTTTGCAATTGTTGTTGTCTTACAAGACTGATCACATTCTTCCACACCCATGATGCCTGGTATTACTGGTCGTGATGGGGATGGTTGTCCCATTTGTCTCATGTTTGTGTGCTCAATTCTTCCTAAGTGAGCATGGATACATTCTTCAGTGAATCATTGGTTTTGTAAATATTTAGAAGTGTTTCAAGAATCTGGTCCTCAGAACATCAAATGGCCAAAATGCTTAAATTCTGGTTGATATTACTGTTATACCTAACTTGGTGTGTATTTTAGCATTAACTATTCTAGATCTACAGCAAAAATGTCATTCTTTCTGATTTTATGCTTTTTCTTTCCCTGATTATTAACTGGTCAGCAGCATGGATTTGCATCCACAAGAGCTAAAGTACTTTAGTAAGTGTGAAAAATAGAAAGGAACAGAATATGAAACATCATATTTTTGTCTGTTAAGGAGAAAACTGTCTTTTAAGGAGAAAACATCCTCAAGATTTTCTTTTGCATGGTAGTCTACTGGTATTGATTCAGTGCTTCATAAAATTTCAGAGCTCATTCTCTACCCTATTTTTCATCTTTCTACAGAGTATGTATGTGTGTGTGTATATGTATATATATATATAGCCATATAGCCACTGGTCTAATTAGGTTCTACATTTACTGGTCTGGGACTAAATCTAAATCCCTTATGCAGAGAAAAACTGTGTCAAATGGAAGCATTTGAAGATGCTAAAACCCTAAGATGCTATTTATATGGTTTGTAAACCATGTTCACTAGAGGCACTTTGCCTCTGGTATTTTATTAGATTCACACCAATTGACAAAGATCGAAAGCTGGAATACTTTTTCTTGATATTTATACAAACTTAAGTCAGATCAATAATTGAAGCAAATATTCTTTCCACCTTGTGAAGAGTTCTTTCTGATTAAGATCACATTCCTAACAGGACATAAGGTGATAAATGTCCGATTTCTTTAGGGAAAAATGGTAAAGTGTACCCCTATCCATCTTTATCTCTAAATATTTAACAGAATCTTTGTGATCAAAGAAACTTTTCACACTGTCCTAAAATCCTTCACCTGAACTAATTTTTACCCCTTGGTAATGTACCATTTAATTCTCTGTCATGCTTAAAATAGAAGTGCATTGAAAAGGAACAAGCATTGTTATAGCTAATGATCTGTTACTTGGGTATTTGAGCATAAAAAGACTTCATGACTTATAGAAATAAAGAAAAGTACAAATGAGAACTTTTAATCACAACCTAGTTTTACTTGTCTAGAAATATTTTATTGTTTACAGAAAGTTTCTCAAATGCCACATTATTGTTTCTTTGGAAATTAAGGCCTTTTTTCCTTTTCAGATGTATCTCATATTCCATTTCCTTGCAGTGCTATGCATTTATCCGTCTTTATATTGGAATGCATGACTCCCAACAGCATCAATAGACCATGTATACAGGAATTGTTAAAAGTCCATGAAGGAAAAGAGATGAATATTCACAGCTGTATTCCCTTTGCCTAGAACAGTGCTTGGCAGCTAACCGAATAAAGGAATCCATCAAAGTCCATTTGAGTTAAAAATTCAAGTGCCACTTATAACTCAGGGATATTACATACTATTCAAATTCAATATATGTATTTTCCATATGGGTGAACTCAGCTTAAAATTATACAATGTGCATATTAAAAGGTCTCACAATTTTTATTCTAAGTTTTGATTCAAGTTTTCCTGGGTTGTGCTTGTTCAGCTTTATTCATTGACGATTCCACTGCTAATACTGGTTTTATTAATTAATCATACTATTCATTAGGTTTTGCATGGTTTTCATAAATTCTTCTGAAGCAGTATAGTTCAACTCTCAGGCTTGGCCTATGTAAAAAATCCTCTGAGTACTTTGTTCAAAATCTTTTTTTAAGCAATTTTGGTGAAATTTAACCAACTACTCGGTGGAGTACAAGCAGCTGAGTCAGAGACATTTTTCTCACAGTTAAGCATTCAAAATGAGGTCTTATCCACAATATTAGTATTCCATTTGGAAAAGAAGGCCTAGAAATAAAATGAATATTTTAAAAATATAAATTAAATTTATAAGATATATATTCTGTATAATAAGGTGATATTTGCAAGACATGCATTCTGTTCCTTAGCCCTTGGAAATCGTTGTGTTTATTCAGTGATATTTTAAATGACAGAATTTGTGTAAATTTGGCTGACACAAACACCTATGCCTTCCATGAAGTAGAAAATATGTGACTCTCAAAAATAGCCATCTGAAACATTATTAGTAATGGGAAGATTTATTTTCAATTTTCAGAACCTCCTATTAGATGTGTGCTACACAAAGGGAGCCAGGTTTTAAGCCTTAGGTTTTGGAAGGCTTTGTCTCCATTGACCCTCTGAATTCCACCAACCGATACAGTATTCTTAGACATTTGATTAACACTTTATATGGTCTTCTGTTTTGCTCTTGACAAGGACAAATTGTATTATGACATAAAAACTGTGTGTTACGTACTGTAAAGAATACAAAGATTGCACGACATATTTCCCCAGGTGCTATCCTGTCAAGAAAGAGGTCACAGAGAATGTTTATTTCTTATGCCATCTAGACAATGCAAACAAAGTGTCAGAGAGGCCAGAGAAGGAAAGGATGAGTCTAATGGTAAACATCTTGGAGTTATCTGAACCTAGTGATAAAGGTGGATTATGAAAAGATGAATGGATTATGAAAAGATGAATGGATTATGAAAAGATGAATGGACATTGTGGTACGCAAGCCAGAAGATTTTCGTGCTTAGGAAAAGGAAGTGGGGCAAAGAAAATCACAGAGATGTGGAAGAATCACAGATAATGTTCAGAAAAATAATAATCAGCCCAACTTAAAGGAAACATACCATAAGAGTGGTTGATAAAGTAAATAAATAACATCCAAAAATATGTGCTTTCCATAAATCAGGAGGTAAAATAACTGGGCATTGCATACAAATATCTTTGTATGAAAATATATCCACATGTTAGTGCAGGAAATGTCATGGAGAGAAAGAAACGGCTACATCTGAGATAGCTCAGCTGATTACATGGTATCTGTAGATACCTTGATTTATAAGATGATTTTGGAAAGTTTGCCGGTTGTCAGAGGCAAGGGAGAAAATGGCTTGCAACAAAGGAGACTGAAGGGTCTGAAAATAGCCTGGTCCTCTGCCAGAGAGTGAAGCAGTGCATGTGAATGTGGGAAAGAGAGAAGAGAGGAAAGACTAGATATTCTAGAGTAAGGTGGCAGTTCTGCATATACTGAGTAGTGTAACCAGAGCTACAGAGAGAGGAAAAGGCATTTGCAAATGACAGTATGAAAAAAGGAGCTGTCCTGTAAAGAAAGCCCCTTGTGTAAATAAAGCTCATCAATCTTAAACACTGATTCTTCTCACTAATTATCCAAATGAACCAAAAAACAACCTAGTTCAAGAGATAGGGGGAAGTTTCTTACTATCCAGAAAGAGAGGGGGTCATATTCTTGCCCTTTCTTTTTGTTCGTGTATAAAGTTATTTTGACAAAAATGCAAGTGTAGCTCTCAACTAATTAAGCAGAGGCAGGGACAACTTCCCTGATGCTGCTGCTGGATGCAACTGTAGGTAATTTGCAAATCAGGATGACACTGAGTTAAAAGCCCAGGCCCAAATTCACACACCAGTACAATATTTGTAACAGTGATGCCAGCTCCCAGTGTTACAAACTGATTACTTTCCATGTTCGGTAAAGGCGAGTGCCTAAGACAGAGTCCATCTGCACACCATCACCACTTACATCAGTGTAAAAGTGTTCTCAGATTAAGATAAGGAGCTGAAAGAAGAAAAAGAGTCTCAGAACGTCACAATTCAGAATAAAATTCTGGGAGGGCACCTACTATCAAATAGAAAATTAAAATTAAAAATTTCGCAGATGTAAATATGTGTTAAATTTTCTACAAATGTAAAGTTCCTGGTAAAGGCTTATTTGAAAAACAGTGAAAATTAGAAAAGAAAAAATTCTTCACTTACATGAACTTGATCAGCTGAGCAGTATTTAATGTTCAAGTTATGCTAACAGTGGCACCTGGGAACCACTAAAAACTTTAATACAGTAAACCTTCACTAATTAAAGTAAAACAAGGAAAGGAAAAGGAAACACCTCTAGGAATGAAAAAAACTCTGAGCTGTATAATGCTTTTAGAAGAAACAGATTTTCCAACTACTCTTCATTTTAGGTCTGATGCTATAAATCATAACATCAATGTAAAATAATCATGTCAAGTGATATCCACACATTGCTTTTATGTATTTTTATCCAACTTATATTTTGGTTAACAAATTTCTTAAAATGAGCATCAACCAGCACATTCCATAGTGTTTCTTTGAGAATTTGCTCTAGACATAGTAATATGATTACTACTTTTTTGAGGTTGGATATTATTGATATCATGAATCACACATTAAAAATATCCAGATGATAGTTATACTCCTAACATTTTAGGATTATGTATTTTCTTTTCTTTAAACAAATTTTTAATGAGTGAAATTGAGTCTGAGGAGATTTATCAGTCATAGGAGAGAAGGAAAACTTCACCAGCACCTACATTTCTGTAAAGGACATCCAAGTAGCAAACATCAGCCAAGAAATGGGGAATGATGAGTAATTCTGTAAGCACCATCCATTCTGTGGTTTCTTAACTTGAAGATTAAGAAAGATTGGAATAAAATCTGTTTTTATGCGAGCTGTGCACATTTCTCATAGCTAGAAAGACAGTCTCTAGGTTAAAATGAACACTGACACCAGACCACCTGGGTTTAAATCCTGGCTCTACCAGTTGCGGGCTGTGTGGCCATAGGCACAGTGACCCGCCAAGCCACACTGGGGTCTGAGACAAAAGGAAAAACGTGTATCTCTATATACACTTATCTAAATATTCTGTTGTATTTTGAACCAAGTAGGTAAAGTTAATATTAGCTTTTATATATACACACAGGAGTATGTGTTATATATAATGTATTGTTTACATATGAGCATCTGTGCATATATAGATGATAGATAGATATGTATATAAAAAATATGTGTGTGTGGATAGAGATATATCCCTGAATTGCCAAATCTGTTTGCACAACGCTGTCAACCTTTGGAAGTGTTGCAAGGGGTCACAACGACCTTGCATACTCACGAACAATGAACTGATTGGAAAAACTGCTCCACACAGTAACACTGGATCATAAGATAAATCAACAGCCACCTGTCTTTATTTAAAATGTTGATATTTTGCTTATCATGGATATATTTGATTTTGGCTTTTAATTCATTGCATTCAATATTATTAACATTGATTATTGAATTTTCTGACATTCTTAAATTTTGCACTAGAGGCAAGAGCCCCACTTGACTCACCCTGTTCTTGTTCCTACTTAAGCAAGTTACCTTCCTGTTCAGTGCCTTATATTCTGTCTAAAAATGAGTTGTTGCTTATGAGACACTTATAATATTACCTGCCAGCACATAGCAAGTACATAAAGGATGGTTTTATTATATTATTATTACTATTGACCTTTTTATTAATATAGCTATTATCATTGTTAGAAAACTTGATTTTCCAAGTAATATCTTCTGGAATTCTGCATCTACTGGAAATATGACACAAGGTAGAACTGACCTCCAAGAAAAGATTAGGATTACACCAGCTACAAAAATACAATTCTTGGCATGTCCACCTCATGCTTAAGAAACATATTGTAAGATACTGGATTTTCACAAAAGCCCCTGAATTATAGATCCTGAACACTTGATGGGAGAAGTAAGACAACTAAGAGAGCAGCAGAAGAGAGAACATTCTTTAAACTGCTGCCTTTTTAAATATTTTAAGGTATATGTTAATGCAATAATTATTCATACTATGATATAAATATATTAGAGGAAAGAGCATAAAAGCAAGAAAATGACACACTAAAAGAAGGTCAGAGTCTAGGGCTTCTTCTAAGTGTTCCTACCTCTCTTGACCCCCAGTAATCCTGGCACAGTGATGTCAGAGCCTGGCTGTACCTCTGTGGAGGAATTAGAATTCAGTTCTTCTCCTGTAGGCAAAACAGGCTCTCTATGTTTATGACCGGGTTATCAGCAAGACAAGAACACTTAGTGTTATGTCAATAAGATTTTATTTCCCAACAGCTCCAACAGGGAAATACATTATTCTTAAGGATTAGACAGAAATAAAAGTGTTATTTATGTTTTCTGTCAGATCTTATTTTGTTCTTCTTTACACTTTGAATAGCAGAGTTTCCTTTTGTGAATATTCAAATCAGGTTGAATATTTCAGCCCTAGCAGAGAATTTCCGCAAATGCCAACACCCCAGTAAAGTAGAGCTACAAGTATCTGCCTTTGTCAGCAGGAGAAACTTCTACTTTTCACCAGTAGTTCCAGAGCATCTTGGGTATTCATATCAAGAACCTCGACAATTTTAGAGAAAGAAGTTCTGTCATGTTTTGCCTCCACATTTGCTACTCCACCAGGTCAAGTTTTATATTATCTGGCTGTTCTCTCAGTAATTAGTTCATTTAAATATATGAAAAATGGAAATTAGGACTCTCCTGATTCTAAAAGAATGAGCTAATCACATGAATGACTAAATAAATGAATGACCCATTGACAGAAAGAGTACAAAATGTCTGACATGTTTTCTTACTCTTGACACCCCCAGTTAATCTTCTATAGCAATAAAATGTCTTCAGTGGAAAAGACAATTTTTTGACTGGTAAAAATAAAATTAGCCTAAAATGTCACTGGAACATTTTTGAACTGAGAAAAATATGCCAACTTGAGGAAACTTTTTTCTGTCAAATATCTGGTTAGGAGAAATGACAGAACCAGTCAAAAAATAAAAAGCTCCACATTTTAAAATAATATAGAAAATGTTTTGAACATATGGAAGTGCACAAGAGAGGGCTTCATAAAGTCAATTACTTTTAAGTAATCATTAAAAGATGAGCTCCTATTACCCAGTTTTTCAGTACAGATTGTAGAGGTAGGTGCCCTACTGATCATGCTTAATATTATTTCTTAGCCTTTGTAGCAGATAATGAGCTGAGGTTTTAAAACATATGAACTTAAGTAGTGAATTGATCATATCTCCTAAATGTTTACTACATAGACATGAACAAATCAAATATGTTTTATCCTCTATACTTATTTAAGGTTAAGCTAAATAAATAAACATACTTCCCAAGGGGCAGATACTTAACAGGAATTTAATAATAAATATAACATAAACTGTCCTCAATTAATTTATAGTCCAAAGGAATAGACCCAAGAATTATAAGGACACCTAACACATGCTGTGACAGCACCTCGGAAAGGTTGAGTCTTGGAATGAGAGGGTAAGGAAAGCTGCATGCATGCGGTGGCTAGAGGAAGCACAACAAATGAGAAGCTGATCATAGTTCTGGTTAGTAAGTAGATAAGAATATCCTCCCAAATCTCAAACTGTGTTAGATGTGCCGATCGTGGTGCCTACTATACCCACTAATTTTTTTTTTTAAGTGCAACTGTCCCAGCTCACGTCTAAGCTGCGGCTCTGGCCCTTTTCCTGGGCTCCGCTGTGGTCTGTCTTGGCCTTGCAGGGAGACCTCAACACTACCAATAAGGGAGGTCAATCTTATCACTGCTCTTTAACAAGTGAGAGTGAAATAATTGATAGTTTCAGCTGAAAGGGAAAGCTGCTAGAAAAAAGCCAAGAAATAGAAAATAAAATATAAGTAATCTGAAGAATGAGGAAATAGACAAAGGCAGTCAGGAGCAGCTCGTTCAAATACTGACTTGAGGGTGAGGAAGTCAATAGCAAGAATAAGGGAAATAATTGTGAAGTTACACTTAGCCCCACAATTGTGTCTTCTACCTGAAATGCCAGAAGGAAAGAAAGAAGGTCCAGTTTCTGCGGTGTCAGCCCGGCTCTGGCTTCGGACTCCATATGACCTGTCACATGAGTCTCCCTTGGATTTCCTAAATTCCTTGCCTCCCTTACTGATGACTGAAATAATTTTCCATTATTTAAGGTAATGTGTCTGTCATCTACTGTCACAAAAGTTATCAGTCTCCATTATAATCCACAGAAATATATTTTAAGATCCTAAAATCATTTAAATTGCCTTAGTGAGAACACCTTTTAAGGAAAGAAAAAAAAAGAAAGAAGGCTTAAAGCATAAAGACGGGGGACAGGATCACAAAACTTAGACTAAGTAAGATTATATGTATTCAATCTTATTTATACAAGGGAAAACGAGGAAACATATCTCTTGCTAACAGCCTGCTTTACATTTAATGGATATGGAAGAGGAGCATGTCTACAATGAGTTCCTGCTTGCCAGATAAAACTACTACACATCACCTCAGAAAACGGCTCTGTCTGGCTCATCTGCATAACAATAGCAATTATTCCGATGAGTGGCCACAGAGCACATTTTTTTCCCCAGACATTTAAAGCCCTCATAGAGTTTTTCCCTTAAGGAAACAGAGACAGGCCCACTCTGGATGCTTGTTTCTTTAGCCTGAAAGGCTGAGAAAGGAAATAGATTGACACTGAGAAGCTGCAGTATGTGAAAGGTGAGTCCTTTCCATTGGCCATGCTATTTAATCCTAACAGAACCTCCATGATTTAGGTTAGTCTTTCTCCACAGATGAAAAGACTGGTATCAGTCATGTGTCCAAAGGTCACACCTTTTGGACTGGAACTCAAGCCTATCAAGCTGCAAATCCCCTGTGCCGTGATGCCTCCCAAACGCATGGGCAGATTTTTATCTCCTTGCTTTATTTAGCCCCACAATCTTGTCTTCTACCTGAAATGCCAGAGACAAAGGGCACCAGGACCTGCACTTGCTGTGGGTCATTGAGGAACAACCATGATTCTGAAGAAGGAATTGTGTGAGCAGAGGCTGGAGAACAATTAGCTGTTTTAGATGGACTCTTCTGGGGTGATTTATCTATTTATCTATAGGAGTTCTCATGTAAGAAGTTGAGACTCATAATCCAATACAAGCCAAACACATTTGGACAATGGCCAGTCACAACTTAACTCCCTCATCCAGCCTTTCTCTCCCTTCCCTAAAGAGAGGCGAAAGGTAGGGCAGTCTTTCTCTTCCACTTTTCCCATTTAATATTGACAATATCAGTATTAAACCTATTTTGGTGGGGGTGAGGAGACACAGTCAATCTTGCCCAAGTCTACCCCCTTAAAACTCTACATTCTAGCTCACAATTTTGTGGGTCAAGAATTTGGGCAGGGTACAGCGACGGTGGCTTGCCTCCATGCCATTGTGCCTGGGTTTCATTTGCGGTAGCTCGAATGTCAGGACATGGCTGAGGCAGACTCATGTTTTGGACTTCCCTTCTTTGCCACGTAGCTCCTGCTGGGTCTGGAATGGAAAGGATGACTTCTCCACACTCAGAGCTGGAATCTGCACTTGGATGGCAGGACAACCGGCCATTGACCAGGACCGCTTTCTTTGGTATCTCCTCTTCACATGACTACTTTGGATCCTCACCAAAGCAGAGGTCTCAGGGGACTCAGACTTCTGACTGGTGTCTAGTCTCCCCAAACAAGAGCATTTCAGGAGACAAGTCATAAAATGTATTAGAGTTTTAAGGCCTGAGCATAGAAACTGGTCAGGTTTAACTTCTGCTGTATTTTGTTGGGCAACAAGGCACTGAACTCACTCATTCAAGGGCAGGTGACACAGACTAGAACTCTCAATAGGAGGAGTGTAAAAAAGTGTGTCTGTCTTCAATCTGCCATAGCTTATATCCTGCACTTTCCCCTCCATTATGCCTGTTTTCCTATTAGTATGGATTTCTGATTTAGTGAGTATTTTAAAACTAAGAACCTCCTATGTACTTCTCACTGTACTAATATGTAGGGAACAAAAATAACATACATAATAATGGTTCTACCCATTCCTAACTTACTATCTGCTAACAAATCTACTAACTAAGAGATTCACTACTCCTTCCCTGATCCACTTTTGTCATGTTATAAATATACCTCGCTGGAATATTTTGACAATTAAATGAGATAAAATAGATAAATTGCCTAACACAGTACCTAGAACATACTAGACTATAGCTAGTCAACTTTTCCTTCCCTAAGATAGAGGGAATTGCAGTTAATGTGTATAGTTTGGGTACCATATGTGTGGTATCATATGAGAAAAAGGGAAAGTAAAATTTTACTCTGCCAATGCCAGTATCACAACAGAAACAGAATCCTTCATGCTCCATTTCCAGGGAGTATAAAGTAATAATGGGTGAGTTTGATTGGGAAAATTGAGAACCTAGTGAGTCTACCATCATTTAATAAGGGCAGAAAAGAATGAGCGTGTGTAAACACTCAAATAGTAATAATTATTTGGGTCTAACATACTATGTTGGTTTGTGCAGAGTTCTTTTCTCTTTCATTGCAGTCTTCTTAGAGTGATGTTGGGATATAAATAAATACAAATATACTTTGCACTTTGTTATCTACATTTAAAGAATAGAGGCTCTATAAACTCATTTTATTTTATATTCTACATTATATACAATGGTACTTTGCACAAAATAAGTATTCAGTAATTACTTGAGCAAATGCCTAAGGCTTTTTACTTTTTGGTAAATGATAATAAGACATGAGCAGCATTAATCTAGATATTATATGGCTTTGAAGAAACTAATTCATTTCTTGATGACAAGTTACATAGTTTCATAGGTATGAGTTAAAGCCCTACAATTTCCACTGGATTGATATTAAAAAATTGTAATATTCCTTTAGAATGTAATCATCTTTCTAAACAGACAATTTAATCATGTGTAAACAAGTCTGAACTGCCTTCTTCTTTTTTACTTTCAAATTCAGGTGTAGATCCTTAGTGGTTTGCATAATTTCCAACTAAAGAGATTTGCTTATAAGGAATGTAACTTTCCATTGAAATTCCAGGTATCTTATAAATTTAATATATACATTTTTATGTAACACACATGCTAATTTCTTATCTGTTATTGAAAAGTTAATTATCAAATGTAAGTTTTAGGAATAATATGTACCATTTATTTCCAGACTATGAAGAGCCATTAAAATAATCTAATTCTCATATTCCAAGAATATTTTAAGTGTGTGCCCATAGTCTTCCATAACCAAAAAAACCTAAATCAAAAGGAAACAAAAAATCCCATCAGTAAGCAGCAGAAAATAGTTTTTAGGTAAAATAGAAAGAATAAAAAAAGAAAATTTATATGACCATATATTCTTAAACACGAGTAAACTGAGACTATCTACAAAGTATTTGGGTTTGTTTAGTTGGTCCATTTCTATATGGGGTAAATAGAAAATATAGCTGCCATTGTGATATTGAAATAGAAGAGTCTTCTATTTAACAAATGAAGAGCTAAACAATGAAAGGCTAAACTAATAATAAAGAAGTATTTTATTTGTAGTATCTGCCAATTAGAGTGTGTGATCCTATTGGTAATTTCTAATATCAGTGTAATCCTTTTAATTTATATTTTAAAACCTTAAGCTACATAATAAAATTCTTTCTTTAATAGAAAAAAGGAGATTAAGCATGAACATTGTCAAACAGAGGTCAGATGACAGCATGCAAGTAATACTATAAGCGAATCCCTTCTATTATTAGTAGGGGCCCCTCTAATTCTATAAAACACTCATAATGAATGAAGTGCTGAACACTATATGAAATTTAAATAAAAGTTTGTCTAGTAAATTTCTAAAAATATTTTATATGAAAAACTCCTGTTGTTTAACTAAAACCTGGTTGATATGCCAGAAACAAGGTGGCTAATATACAAGAAACTGATTAAAGCCTTGAAATGGCTGTTACAATTACTGATATAATATTGTAAGTCTAAAATACAAATACAGTCTGTGCATAACCAAAGTGCTTTCTTTTTTAATCTAAATTTTTAAAAACCAGGTCAACTGTAACTACCAACTTTTCCTTTGAGTCCAAAAGGACTTATTTTAGCTGAGTCTGTCACTGTTGGTTTTCATAAGTGAAAATGTGTCTTTAATGGCCCTTGCCTTTTCACTGTTTACTCACCTTTAAACTATTCAAATACTGCCAGAGCTACTAAAATAGAGAATTTGAAAACAGAAATATATATAACCCTAAACAATGAATTAATCTACACCTTTTTTTGAGCCTTACTGTGGTATATTAAAATACAAAAATTGCATATATTCAATGTATATATTGTGAAGTTTGGACATGTGCACACACCTGCTATACTATCACCAAAATCAAGGCAATAACTACACCCACCACCTCCAAAAGGTTACGGACACTAAGCATGAAATCTCCCTTCTAAAGTTTTAGGGTGTACAGCACTGTGTTAACTGTAGACACTTTTATAGCACATCACTAATTCATCTTGCATGACTATAACTTCATACCCATTGAACAACTCACTCTTACCTCTCTACCCATCCCATCAACCACCATGTTATTCTCTATTTCATGAGTTTATTTTATAAACCTTATATAAATGAAATCATAAAATATTGTTCTTCTGTGACTGACATTTCACTTAACATAGTGTCTTCCAAGTGCATCTGTGTTGCTATCAATGGCAGGATTTCTGTCTTTTAAAAGCTGAAAGTGTTTCATTGTATGAATATACCACATTTTCTGTATTCATTCATCTGTCAGTGGACAATGAGGTTGTTTCTGCATCTTGGCTATTGTGAATCATGCTGCAATTGACATGAGCATGCAGGTATATCTTGGAGATCCTGATGCCAATTGTTTTGGGTAAGTACCCCAAAAATGGGATTGCTGAATAATATGGTTTTTTAGTTTTAGTTTTTTGACGGACCTCTATACTATATTCCATAGTGGCTGTACCATTTTACATTCCCACCAACTGTGTACAAGGGTTCCAATTTATCTACATCCACACAAACACTTGCTATCTTTCTTTTTTTTTTAGTAGTAAGTGTTTTTTTGTTAGTAGGTATTGAAACCAATATATTTTTTGATAATATCAAAATATATATCTCATTATGGCTTTGATTTGCTTTTCTCTGAATGTTAGTGATGTTATGCATAACAAATTACAATGCAAGAAAAATATAAAAAATATCTTCTGTAATCATGAAACATTACAAATGCAATACTATAATTAATTATTAAATGCCAACTCCAGTTACTAGTACAAGGAAAGTGTCTCTTTTTCACATTGCACACAATTAGGTTCCCTTGGTCATGAAACAAAACTCAACCATTATAATTTCTCCCTGGCAACAGCAGAAAAATGGTGTGTCCTTGTACTGATCCCTGAAAATTAGGAAGAAGACCAAATATACTATTGAAAAATTATGTATAAATATAAGTATTCTAACACAGAATGAACTGTGGACACATTTCTAATTAGTAGTTAATGTTCTTAAATATATTCTTTGAATATATGTTCTTAAAATTCATATTTGAAATATATGTTCTAAAATTCAGCCAGTTACTCCATTAAATTGTAAAATGCTTTGAAAACAATAAGAGAATGAAGTAAGATATTGGTAAGTAAAGTGTTCATTATGTTCTTGGAGAAACTAGACGAATATACATGAAGCACTTCAGAAAATGTAGGTTAGTTTGTGATTTATTGATAAATTGTTTAGTACAAACATAGGTCTCTAGGATTTCAAAGGAAGGATGAATTACCATAGCACAACATGATTTTTCAAGATGCAGAGGCTTGAACTCTAAGCCTTAAATGATAACCAGGATTTAGGAATGATACAAGGGTAAGATATGTTTTTTATATATCTTCCGGATGGAAAGAATCTATAAGAGAAAAAAGAAAGTAACTAATTTCTCCCAATGTACAAAGCCTTGGTTTTCTTATCAATAAAAAAAGAAGAACAATTTTATAAAATTATTGTAAAAATGTATGGTTACAATATGGGCAATGTATTAATATTATACCTGAGACATTTAATTCTAAGAACCTAATAACAACCGGCTTAAAAAGAGGTCTTCAGTTAACAACCAATTTTTATATGATCAACCAGTGTTAACTAATTGCCATGTTATAACTAAAAAAATAAGTGTTTTCTGTTAGGTAGTTGAGTATTCTGTTACTAAGAGTGACAGAAGATCTCTGGTTACTTATTAGATAGGCGTGGGAAGGCCTTTCAGAATTGGGAAGTTGGGTTGGTTGATTTCTACCAGCTCTTCCTTTAATCTTGCATTCTTCAAGTTAGTGTAGCTCTGTTATGGATCAGTCTGAGGTCTCTTAAGAATAAGAACCATCCTTATGCTCAGACTGTAGTGACAAAACAGTCATTTCTTATTATTACTGCCTCAGAAATTTAAAGCCTTTCCTTTGCTGCATTGTGTGTGTGTGTGTGTGTGTGTTTGAGGGAAAGGTTGGTTGCTAAGGAATACTGCTTATCTGAATGGGGTTGAACCTAGCTGTTCAGAGGGAAAGGATTCAGTTTTGCATCAAGCACTGGCTACATTTTTACCTCTAGCTTTTATCCAGACTTATTTTTATAATGTTGAAAATGTTTTTCTAGGTTTTTTTCAGAGATAATTAGTCTAAGAAAAAAATCATAGTCTGGTTAAAATGTCCAAACATGATGAAAAACTCTTCTCAAGTAAGTGCAATAATAGAATGACATATTCACAAATTGAATTATGAATCTGTTTCACATGTATCCTTATGGAAAAATTTAGGATGCCAATTATTTTTATTTATTTTAGCAAACATAGCCTATAGGGTCCTAATTTTATATGACACTCATATAAAATAGTTACAACAAGTTTCCAAATAGGACACGACTTTATTTATAATTCCAGAATTCCATGTCAGTATGGGAGTCATTGAGAATGTGTCTAACATGGATCATCACATTCAAAATAATTTTAGAATATTAATACAAATAGAAGAATCTGCAGTTAGGAGATATGAAGGCTAAATCCCATTTTAGTTTCTATCTACAAAAGAGAAAAGTTTTGCTAATAAATTTTATGTTTTATTATGGTGTCAAGTAATTAGTAACAATAATCATGGAAAATACTTTAAGCAATACTTTTGTTAAGTTAATTTGAAATACATATGAAAAGAATGCTCTAGGCTGGGGGTCTCTGAGCTTTTTTCTTTACAGGACCAGATGGTAAATCTTTTAGACTCTGTGGGCCATATGTTGGTCTCTGTTGCAACTACTGAATTCAACCATGGCTAACTGGAGATACATAGATAGATGGGTGTAGTAATGTTACAATAAACCTTATTTAAAAAAGCAAGTGTTGGACCAGATGGATTTGGCCTACAGGCCTTAGTTTACCTTAGTTCATCTGTTTTAGGTAAGCAGTTAAACATATTTCTTACACAAAATAATGGATCTTTTTAAAATTATCTCGAAAAATCCCTGAGGTTTTACTTGGAAGGAAAGGTGTTCCCTTCACATACTTGTACACCAGGACTTCAAGAGTATCTCTACCAAAGTTAAGTCTCCCTTTTTAGAAGTGGATGCTTGATGAAGTCTATAGAAACCTCTTTAGAAACGTGACTCTCACAATCAGAAAACATCTTATCCTAGGAGGAGGAAAAACACAGCTGCATAGGATACAGTGGACCAGTAATCAGTGGAATTGCTAGCTATTTTCTGTGAGGACAATAGATCTTAATTTAGTTCTGTTCTTCTATTTTCACACTACAGACTCATCTTTATCCGACAGTGGTATGTATTGAATATACCATGATATCCTATGATAGGTGTATTATGTTTTTGAGGTTGATTTGGTTGCTATAATTTAAATGTTTCATGATGTTCCATGGTTTAAATGTTTCTCTTATCCTAGTCTTTGCTATGAGAATTTGTAATATCTCTTTCTCTGCCAGCTAACATAGAATCACAGGCTGTCAGTAGCTTAGTAAAAGCTCTCTCAGTATGAAGAGGTAGGATTTATTTAAATTAAAAATAAGATCTTGATTAATAGAATATATTTAATAAGATAAACAAACATCTTTCACTTATGGACAAGAGAAAACATCTTCGTGTATATACTTCTGTCATTTGAATTAAATCTTATCATTCCATTTTAGAAATACATCAACCAACTTCCTGCTGTTGACACAAAGTTTGTTTTCAATCACTTATTATACTAAATGATGTTGTAATGAATATTTAGCACAAATATTTCAATGCTATGGATAATTCCTAGAAATAGAATACATTGGACAGTCTGAAGTCTTTCTACACAACTTTGGATCAGCATAGGATGCTTTTGTTTTAATTTTGCCAGTTTTGATATGATAATGTCAATTCAATGCTTTTTAAGTCTATATTTATTTAATAATTTAAAATAAACGTTTATTTCCCACTTACGTTCCTCCATTGGAAATTTTATTCTTCCAACCAATATTTTTCATTTGTCCACTTGAGCCAGAGACATCAAAGGGTCCTTAGCCATAAGATTGCTGTTTTCGAGGAGCTTAAATTGTATGTGTCTGTCAGTTGCTTACCAGATCTTTAGCACTGGTCTTCAAAGCACTGGGTATATAGAAATGAATAAGACAGAACATTTTGTCCTGAGGAGGAAGAGAAAGATATCAAACACAGGGAATTAATATCTATTTTTTTCAGATTCTTAATTCTATGAAGATATTAGAATAATATAGTAGAGGACAATCAGAGACAGTGAGGTTGGGAGGAGGAAGTCTGCTTTAGTCGGATGAGATAGCATGTAAGTTGGGACCTCAGTGATGAAAGACAAGTAGTCACATTATAATCTGACTGGAGGATCTTCTAGTTTGATGAGAAAACAATGACAAAACGTTTTGAGATAAGAGCAGTTTTCTGTCCTGGAGGATTAGAAACACAACCAAGAAGGCTAGAGTATGAAGAACAAGTGGTGAGTGGAGGGAATGAAATCAGAAAGTTAGGAAGTGACCAGGTCAAGTGGGACATTGTAGGCCAATGTGAGAAGCTGGATTTTTAATTTGAATAGAATAGGAAGCTATTGGATAATTCTTAGAAGGAAAGTGGTAAGAAAGGGGCTGATAAATTGCTAGAAAGTGGAGTAAAGTGATTAGAAGCCTCTATGAAGTAGCAGATCTGGTGGACAATATATACATAAAGATGCAAGATTAGTCTAAATGCTCTAACAGGTCACATATTTACAATACATCCATAGTGTGGTTACAAAATAAAGTTGAGGTGGAATTCATGGTATTTAAAGAAGTCAAGGAACTTTGACGGGACAAACAAAATGAAATTGAAAAAAGAGATGCTATCAGACCTAGAAAGGAAGAAAGGATGAAATGCAGGTATGAATGATGTAACAGATGGTCATCAGAAGGGGCCATAGTGTGCCTAAGATAATTAGGAAAAAGATTCATTACACAATGGGGAAGGTGGATGAATCATCAATTGGAAATACAAATTGTGAGCTGGGAAAATACCACCTTCCCTGCCATTTCTATATTAAGTGGGTGTCAGTAGAATGAGCAGCCTCAACTTGATAAGGCCATGGGGGTCATATATTTTGGGAACCAGCACATTTTATTTATAGCAAGAACCAGTGGTGTGTTCTGTGATGAGACTAAAGAATGAAGGAGAAGCATTTCCCTAGGAACAGAGGTGCCTGAGGCACTTGAAGAGGGCGCGGGATGGATGAGATTACAGGAGGAGGTCCAAGAAGTGTGAAAGAGTGAGTTTATGAGAATGGGATACAATCTTTTTTGATCAGGATTCCAAACAGAAGTTATTAAGGAACCTTCAGATAAAGAAAGCATCAAAACAATAATCATCTTACAATGATCACAGGACTCTCATCTCCTGGTGAAATAAGACACAGTTGTTAGCACCAAGAGGATTCAAGCTTTTCTTCATGTACTATTCATTTATTAAAAAACACTAAAGTATTTGCCAGACATTGCTGGGTGTTAGAATTATAAAATAAATGAGAAATGATCCTTTTCCTCAAGAGGCTTAGTGTCTAATAGAAAGAGACAGAGTATCTTTTCTAAAGGTATATGTAGTAACTATAACTAATTATGTGCTAATTCATAAAACATGAATCACTTTTGCTCTAAGATCAAAGTTCTCATTTTTAGTATTTCAAGAACTCCATAAAAAAGTAACTTTTGCTAAGCAATAAAGAATTCTGGGCTGAATTCCATGCTGAGTATAGCAAATAGAGGCCAATGAAGAATGTATTTATGAGAGGTCTTCAGCAAGGGAGCTTTGTATAATGGGAATTCTAAGACAAATCTTAAATATACCTGGATTGGGGTCCTGCTGTCTGTCCCTGCCTTTTACATCTCAAAGGTGCCATTATATTATCTAAGGATAGTTTGGTCTTTATTCAGTACAAACTGAGCAGAGTTGTTTGCTTAAAATGTATGCTGGACGTGTCAGAAATAGTCAGATTTTGTCATGCACTCATTTTAGGACAGATCCAGGCCAAAGACACAAAGCTTGGCAAGAGCTTTATAAATTATGTCTATACCCAAGCCCACAGCAATGGCTCTTAGCTCAGACCCACCTTCCACATATTCTTGCAAAAATAAAAATGCTACAATTACCTAACACAGGAATGCACGAAGCAATTGCTCCAAAAGCAAAGTGCCAAGCACCAATAATAGTCTTAGATTTTATATGGATTTGCTTTCTTTTCTTTTCCAACAAACCTAAAACTGTCAGTATAAATAGAAAACCATGTTATATTATATAATTCTTTTCTTTAAAGTTTAAGGAGCCCTAATTCTAAAGCCCTGGCACAGTTTTTATTTGACAAACTCTTACCCCCCAAAAATGTGATGTGGCACTGTCACCCTTTATTTCATGTTGAGCATTGATTTGGTAATCTTCAGATTCTAAATGGAAATGTTCTGCATTACCTATCCTCTAATTTGTAAATTGTCAAGAAGGAAAAGACTATCACTACTTGAAAGAATAATATCTATATAATTTCACTTACTGATTTAGAATAATTGTCCTGTATAAGTGGTTAGGCCAAACAAGACATTTCTCAGATGTTTGAGGACAGTGACAATAAAGATCCCAGTATTAACCTAATATTCAAAACAGACAAAAATCCTTAATAGATCTATGACAGTTTAGGTTTCCTCTTAAACAGTTTGGCACAAGAAAAGAACCTATGTGTTTATCCAGTAGATGAAACTTCTGCCTATAGATAAAAGTTTATGGAAACTTATTATGTCATCATTTAAAAGATCTTTATAATTTGTGCAAAGTGTAAAAAAACTCATAAGAAACAGAAAATTACCAAAGAACCTTTATTTACTATTTTTTAAAATAATCAACATTTCTTCCCTTCTGTGTAATTAATTAATTTAAACTTATTATCTATTCTAACTGACTTTCACAATTTTAATTTTCCTTTCTATGAAAATACATGCCAGGATATGATTTCCCTCATGTTACTAAGTAAAATGAAATTCCATTTTCCTTGCCTAGTGTTGTAGAGAGCCTTCTATGTGCAAATTTGAAGATTTTGTAATAATGCAATTCCAAAACTCCTTAGCAAAAAAGTGTTCCACTCAAAATAAACAATCTTTAAAATATGGTGCTTAAAGAAGAGGTGTTTAGTGTGTGATTGTATGGACAAATATGAAATAATAGGAACAGTTCTAATTGTCCAGGGCTGTTAACCCAGAATTCTCCATTCTTCAACTCTTAGTTTCAGAATAGTGACTTTCATATAGGAGGAGAATCCCTAGGAGAATAAGTTCATTAGAGAAATGCTATCCTAGGTCAGGGGAACAATTTCAATGGGTACAACAGTTTTCTTATTAATAGTGTTGAAGAGGGCAAATTATGTTTTGATTCTGAATTACTCTATGCCAAAACAATAGCATGAACTTAGATCTGATCTACTTCAAAATGAATAACCATCCAGAGAGAAACTTCCACAAAGCTTCACCATTTTCATTCAACCACATAGATAAGACAACGATACGGAAAAAAATAATAGAAAATAAAACAAAGCTGTTGCAATTCTGGTCATGGTGGGAAAGCTGTGCCCTCGCCATTAACAGCTAGGAAACTGGACAAAGTACATGAAATAACTCTTTTCAGATATTGAACAAAATGCAGCTCAGGACTCTAATCCTTGAGATGAGAAAAGCAAGTAAGATGAACATTATATTTTTTCTGCCTAGAACCACATTCTAGATCACAATGAAGGCAGAGGAAATCCAAATAGGGCATAGTTGTATTACTGAATTTAGGAGATAGAGAATCAAGTTTGGGAAGGCTGAGGCAACCCTTAGACGGTAAACAAAGTAATGGAGAAGAAGGAAATATACCCAGAAAGAGCTTCAGAAGTTTGAATGGGGTTTGGCTCTAGGCTTTAGATGTGCATTAAGCTGTGCAAGCCCAAGATAAAGCTCATAAAGGCACAGCAAAGAGCTACCACGTAAAACAAATAATTTCCAGCGCTCTCATAGGACAGAGAGATTCTCAAATTTGAGGCAGCCAGAGTGGAGGAACTTAACATTGAGTATCCGAATATCCATTAGAGACCCAAGAAGGCCACGCTTTAGTAAAAGCCTAAACTGTGCGGGGAGTCACAATATTCTAGATGCATCCTAGCAAAGATTAAAATCGTCAAAACAGCAAACTGATCAACACGTAAATTATAAAGCAAAACAAAATGCCAGATTAGATGCTCTTGAAAAAACAAGACTGTCTAAAATTGAACATAGAGCCAAAAGGCTTAAAAAAATGAACAGGGCCTAAGTGATATGTGGAATAATATCAAACAGTCTAAAATACAGGTAGCTGGCATTACAGAAGGAGAGGTCATGGAAATAATTGAAGAAATAATGAAAATTTTATATTCAGAGAATTAAGGATTAGAAAACCATTGGAAAACTTTTCAGAAACCATGTAAACAGAAAAAAAATAATATAATACTTAAATGAAGCAAACTGTTACATTAAAATGTAATATCCAGCAAAAACTATTTTTAAGAAATGAAGGTGATATAAAGAAATTTCAGAAAAAGAATTCACTGCTAGCAGATTTGTACTACAAAGATGTACTAAAGTCATTTGACTAAAGGAAAATAATTCCACACAGAAAATCATATCCACCCAAAACAAGTAAGCATGACCCAAATGATAAATATAGAGGTAAGTTGAAAATAATACTATCGTTTCTTGTTTTATAGTTTATTTAAAAGATAATAAAATGTTGGTTATTTTGTATATTTACTATGAAAACTTATCATTAAGTGAAAATTGGGAAGACAGTGTTTAATTTGGATTCAGTACCAGAAACATCGAGCAAAATCTGACTTCATGCTCTTGGTCAGGGATATTTTAGTTAGAGGAAAAGTAAATGTAAAAATTAAGACACAGGAATTGATTTGCAAATTTTGAAAACCAAAATTTAAGATTTGCCACGACATGACCTCAAACTAACTCTCTAGATTATTTTATTTTCCAACATATTATAAAAAGTTCAAGAAAGCTGGGCTGCCTTCTGTATTTGTTTTTTATTGATTACACTTTCTCATCACTTCTTGATACTTTCAGTACTTGGAATGCAATTTTTACTAGCTCAACATTCTTTAACTATCTTTGCTGAGTTCAGCCCTGCTCATTATATGAGGTTTGTCTGAAAGTGACTTCCATGGACTTTCTTAATTCTCTGATAAAATGAATATATTTTTTCTTTGGACTAATGATCTATTATAACAAACTATACACATGATCTGTTTTTATTACTTATGTACTTAAGTCATCTTCTTTGGCTAGACCTTGCTTTGCTTACTATGTATCATCAATCTTATGCAAGATAAAAGGAAGGGAATTAACACTGAGTACCTACTATGTATCTTTATGCAAAACTAGTTATTTGAAAAAAATATTAATCTTCACCAACACCCAAAGAAACAAATATTATTCTTGTTTTAGTCATGGTGAAATAAAACCCGTGTAACTAGTTCAAGATTATATAAATACCAAGGACAAAGCCAGAAGAATATCCATGATTTTATGATAACAGAGCATATACATTTGTTTCACTATCTATTGTATAAAGTTAATTAGCAAAATAAACATAAACTGAACAGTTTATGGATAAGTTGTTAAGGTATTAAGTAAAAGAAAGAGAGAGAAAGAGAGGGAGGGAGGAAAGAGGGAGGAAAGAAGAAAAATGGTAGAGGTGGGGGAAGTATTTGAAACAGAAATTTCAAGCATTTTGGTTTAGAATATTTCAATAAAAACACCCAAAGGAGTAAAAAAGGATAAACTAAAGTAACTCAGCTCAACACACAGACAGCTGTCATTTAAGCTAAAAAGCACAGTTACTACTAAAAATAATTCTCTTAGAGGGATGAAATTGCTATTGATTTGTATCTCTCAGAGTTAGAAGTAACCTGAATAAACCATGCCTTGAACTGCTGTTGGCAACTCCAAAAGCAATTTCAAGAATGCCTGAAGAAGGAAATATATTTCTTTCAAGCAGATCAAATAATTTCTTCAACATATGCTGCATATGTATGTAATTAAAGAGATCTATATACTAGTAATTGAAAGGATGATGATAAGATAGCTTTTATTTTGCATATCAAAGTCAGAACACACATTAATTAATGCCTCAGTTACTCTAAAAATGTCAGGAACACTTTTGTACTATGAAGTTTCAAATATAGTCTTCCTCAGTGGCAATTTTTTAATATAAAAAAGGTCATGACCTCTAATTTGAATCTTCACACATGATTTGGAGCAAGTGTAAGTTGGTAAAATATTCACAAGTATTATTTGTGGGTATGTATCTGTATATGTATGTATACACATATATATACATACAAATATATATATGCAGATATATAAATGTAGGATAAATCTAATTAATAGTATATCTGAGTCTTGTAACAGAAAAATATAAAAATATCAGGGATCATACCTGCATATGTTACTCTGATGGATGTATACCATTGCCAAATAAAAAGAGTAATATAATTTATTAGCATATTCCAAAAAGTGGAATAGGTGTTATTAGTCACCTTAAGTTAAAAATGTGCGATGTGACCTCCACCAATGCTCAGTGAAAATGTTTAAATATATGTAGTTAATATCTAAAAGATGCATATGAAAATACACATTTAAGCCTATCCTTGTTTTTCCAATATGCAATTTTAGGATATTGAAACATTTTTTTAAAATGTATTTACTAAGACTTTCCCCTTAATGCATATTTCAAAGTGGTTCATAATAACAATAATTAAAATTTTAAATAATGATGATCTTCAATAATAGGAAGCAACTGTTGTAATAATCTGTAGAAGATAACTTCAAATAGCTAATAGCAAAGGAAAAATTATAGGGACTGAATAATGGTGGTAATTAAATGAGCAATTTCCCTACTAAAAATGCTTATTTAATGGCAACCTGGTTAATTAATATTGTCAGTTACAAATCAATTCAAAAACAAGCAAGTATATTAGCTAAAAGAAGAAAAGCAGAACTCTTTGCAACACTATAGATGAAAATATTTGTAAGCATCACAAAAGACCCAATTGATAAATATTTGTGGGAACATATACCAATCAAGTAAATAAAAGATATGGATGCAGTGTTGAATTATGAATTATAATGTTAATTGATACAGTGTGCATCATGTCACAAATAGTACCTCATGTTTAAACTCCACGAGATCAGTGACTTCGTTTACCACTGCATGTACAGATCAAGCACTTGCACATTGCAGGTGTTAAATAATTATTTCTTGAATAAGTGAATTGAAAGATGAAAAAATCTCTTCTGAGAATATTCTTTCCTGTGGGAAGATCCGTATTTACTCTTTTCTAAATACAGTACACACTTACTCTTAGTTTTTTACTTATGCTCTTACTGGGTCCAGTAAGGACATTTTCCAAGGTCAAAGGGCAAAAAGATTGCTCAGTTGCTAATACAGCAACTAGCAGATTAGTTTCTCCTTTTTCCTTTTTTTCTTTCTTCATTTCATTGAACAACTTGTGGCCCAGAGGGATCTGGAAAGCATACCATATGGTTAAAGTGTTCCTTTGGATGTTTCACTGTGACACTGCACAAAGTTTTATGGGTTTAGGAAAACAAATGAAAACAGTAATTCAGACTCCAGTCTAACTATCTCTATAACTTTAATTTCTCATTCTCACTTATGGCATCGCCATTTGGGGAATTCTTATTATAAAATTTAAATTCCTGAATCAACAGAGCAATTCAAACAGCGAAGCTGTATAACCCATCAAAGAGTTTGTGTTGCAAAGGGTGGTAGAAGGGCAGGAACCTCTTGCAATTCATTGTTAGAGTCTTAGCAACTAATATACTCTGTCCAGTATTCTAAGTCCCTTGCCATTAGAACCCACAGAGTTCTTATATTAAAACAGTTTTTTTCAGTCCCAAGCCCCAGCCCTAGTATGTATGCTCGAGATTTCATGAGAAATGAGTATTGCCACCAGCTTCTTGAATGTAAATAGGCAAGGGAAGAATACAGTCAGTAATTGTGGGATTAAAAGTCTTCTCTGAGAAGAGTATAAAAAGGATCTTCGAAAGGAGGACCCAGTCCTAAAAAAGAAAAAGTAACAGACCAAAATTAAGATAAGCAGGTAAAGCCATTTTATTATTGAAGATAAGAATTTAACGGGCAAGTCAAGAAAAATGATGGCCACAGATGCAGGAGGGGATGCTGGAATAAAGTGAAAACACAAAGGAAATTTTTGACTTGGAATACTGTACCTTCTCAGCTCTAGCTCATATGCGAGAAAACAACATGGGTACGCCCGGGATGAAGGTGGTAAATTCTGTGGAACTTGGTACTGGAACTTCAAGTATTTTTAATAGTTCAATTATATGTAAAGTTCTACAAATGGTATAGGAGGTGTCAAGATTGACAAATAAATACTAAAAATATTATCCAGGATATATGTAAAATTCCAAGACTTTTGAAATTTCTTTAAAAAAAAATCAATATTCCAGGTCATGTGAAATAAAATTACTGGGGTAGAATCCAGTTGGCATTCTGATTTTCTATTCCTGGATTGGAAATGTCAGGGATGAGCTATGTGTTGAATCTTCTCTGTTTCTCTCTGTGCATAAGGGAATAGTATAAAGAACACAGCTTCCCTGAAGGTAATGGAACAGAGGAGTGGTTAAAGAAAGCAACCCAGCAAGGAGCAGCCCAGGTTCCTTAGATCGAGCCAGGGAATGGTACCAGGCTGTCATCATCTCCACTTACAGGAAACACAGTCTATTGCCACAAGTTCCAAGGATGATTCACATCCTGTGGGTGACTTAGGTCTTTACATACAGAAAATAAAACCTTACCATCAGTCAGATAGTCAGTTTAATTGCTCCATTCTTTGACTTGCTTGATATATACAATCTCAACCACTGAGACATGGTTAGAGCAGCCACATAATTCTGAATTTTCTTAGTTAGAACAAAATTAAAATTTTCTGTCCTGTTGCTGATGTGTGTGCCCTAGATTAGGACTCAGGAAAAATGTCCCTTTGCAGCTAACCATCACTGGGCATTAAAAAGTCCCTACTTTAACTCAAACAGGGCAGGGAAAAGAAGAGAGGGTTTTTCTTAAAATTTCTAAGTCCCATGGCAATACTCAGCTTTCTAAAAGGAAAGGATTCAGGCTTTGAAATATCAAAGAGATCAGGATAGTGAAGAGGTTAGCAGAAAATATGGATATTTTTAGATAAAAGATGTTTGAAGACCATAGATTAAATTTAGACACATCTGTGGAATTTCTGGAGTGAGACATGTAGCTACCCTTCTAATGCACTAGAATGATCTTGTTTCTCACCATTGGAGGAGTTAGAAAGACCCTAAAATGACCACAAGACTTGGAGGTAAACATAATACAGATGCACCTGTTCCTTTGTTTTCATTATACTGTATGCACGTATGTATGCCTGTGTGTGTTTTCAACATCTCCCCCCATTCTACTATGAGCTTCCTTAAGGTAGGTACATATTTTTTAATATCTTTATGTTCTAGAAATGACATAGAAGTAGGCACTTAATAAATGCTTGTTTGTTACATCAATGCATGTCCACTTGAATGAATGAACGAATGCTATTCCCAAGACAGGAGAAGTAAATAAAGCAATAGTCATATGAGTTTTGTCTCACATGCTTAAATATCTTGGTGCAGAAGATAATACCTTGGCTTTTAAAGTAGAATGTAATTCATTTCTTGTGCTTGTATGTAGGAAACAGAAAGGGGTATAGACTTGGGATGTTTGTCTAGCAACTGCTTACCACTAATAGGGAAAGGTCTTAGAGACAGACCTGAAGAAAGAACCCTAATCTCTTTTCTAGCTCAGGTACAGTTATTTCAGTCTCATAATATGGTTTATGACTCGTTAGGGACTAATTTCCTTGCTTCCCAAGAGCATAGAGCAAGCCATGCTGCCCATTTGCCTTATTTAATCAAGTCTTTGCCTTCCTCTCTGCGACACTCAGTACTGAAGAGATAAAGCTGAGTGAGCTTTCTAAAGGAACAGGTGAACAGAAGGGTGCTTGGGAAACATGGAACCAACGAACTTGCTTATCTGGAACCAGGTGAAGCTATGGGGAAAAGCCACATGGAGCAAAGATGGCCACCCTTGGTTCTGGGAGCGAACTGTACCCAGTGTAACTAATTGTATCACCCATTCTCAGCTTAAAACCTGGAGAAACTTGCATTGCCCATACCAACTCATGGCTTCTAGACTGGATATTTCTGACAGATCTTTTTTTCTTAGTTCTATTCACTACTGGCCCTCACGGTATTTAAAAAGCTGATTAATCAGCAATTACAGTTTAGGATACTGAAGAATTGGAAGTCCTGGAAATAGCGGATTAGTTTAGGGCTGGGTAGTAGCCATTCCGTTTAGACAAAGGAGATATTCTCCAATCCACCTGATTCCCATGACTTCTAAATGATCATACAATTTTCAGTGGCATCATGCCGGCAGCTTCAATTTGGCCACATAGGAATATTCACACAACATAAATCTGCAAATGTAATCAGCAAGTTCCTCTACCCAACCTTGAAGACCAGTTGTTAAACATTTACCAGTCCCCCACTGGACTGAGGGGAAATGAGAGCAGCTGTGGTTCACAAAGTCCATGGCTCACCAACACCACAAAGCTCTGGTCACCCAACGGAATCGGGACTCCAGTCCTCAGCTGCTAATGACAAATCCCATCAGTTTCTTACTGGCTCCCCACTGCTTCCTTTATTGTTTAATCCTTTTACTCCAACTTTATCTTCCTACTGCTAAAAATTCCAGCACAGATATTAATTACCTTCTTTTTAAAGACACAGAGATTCAATAAATACCCTAGATAGCTAATCTTTTTATTTCACACCTTAAATTTCTACTTACAATATGAGCCCATTCCTACCTTTCCCAGAGTTCCTAAGAGACATCTTATCATTGAGATGTATTGGTGTCATTTCATTTACCAACTGCCCTTTTTGTTTTATGTCAGAGGCAGATGTGCAGTCTGACATCTTCCCCGGCTGCAATCAATGTGCATAATACCACAGCTCCTTGATTGGTTTCAAAACATTTCCTTTCTACAAACAGGAACACAGTTTAAGGTTTCTGATGGGACATTTCAAGGGATGCTGCTTAATTCACCAGCAGTACTCAATGTCTTGGTTTTCCGTACTGATTTTTAAAAATAGACTTCTGATGCTGCAAACAGAGAAGTGATCCTGAAGAAATGGAGATTAAAACCATGAGGGTGCTATATAGATACTCATATTTCTATTTGCACTATAAGTATTAAAATGAATATATTGCAGAAAAACTTAGACGTGCTGTCTAGATGCCAGATAACCCCTGCTTGGTAACAAAGATGTTTACTCTGATTTGTTGCTTTTCTATTGTTTCTCTTAAAACTGCTCTTAACTAGAAAAAAAAAACAATTATTTCTTTTAAAACTGCTTTGAACTAGAAAAAAATAATTTTCTTGAAAATATTTATATGTGATTTTCATGATCTGTTAGAAAAATTATCACTTAAGAATATTTTCAGAGTAATTGTCATATAAATTCTCTTATGCTGGGGGATCTCACTCCCCAACTTCAAGGTCTACTACAAAGCCACAGTAATCAAGACAGTTTGGTACTGGCACAAGAACAGAGCCACAGACCAGTGGAACAGATTAGAGACTCCAGACATTAACCCAAACATATATGGTCAATTAATATATGATAAAAGAGCAATGGACATACAATGGGGAAATGACAGTCTCTTCAAGAGATGGTGCCAGCAAAACTGGACAGCTACATGTAAGAGAATGAAACTGGATCACTGTCTAACCCTGTACACAAAAGGAAATTCAAAATGGATCAAAGACCTGAATGTAAGTCATGAAACCATAAAACTCTTAGAAAAAAACATAGGCAAAAATCTCTTGGACATAAACATGAGCGACTTCTTCATGAACATATTTCCTCGGGCAAGGGAAACAAAAGCAAAAATGAACAAGTGGGACTATATCAAGCTGAAAAGCTTCTGTACAGCAAAGGACATCATCAATAGAACAAAAAGGTATACCCTACAGTATGGGAGAATATATTCATAAATGACAGATCTGATAAAGGGTTGACATGCAAAATATATAAAGAGCTCATGCACCTCAACAAACAAAAAGCAAATAATCCAATTAAAAAATGGTCAGAGGAGCTGAGCAGACAGTTCTCCAAAGAAGAAATTCAGATGACCAACAGACACATGAAAAGATATTCCACATCGCTTGTCATCAGAGAAATGCAAATTAAAACCACAATGAGATATCACCTCACACCAATAAGGATCACCACCATCCAAAAGACAAACAACAACAAATGTTTGCGAGGTTGCGGAGAAAGGGGAACCCTCCCACACTGCTGGTGGGAATGCAAATTAGTTCAACCATTGTGGAAAGCAGTATGGAGGTTCCTCAAAAAGCTCAAAACAGAAATACCATTTGACCCAGGAATTCCACTTCTAGGAATTTACCCTAAGAATGCAGCAGCCCAGTTTGAAAAAGACAGATGCATCCCTATGTTTATCGCAGCACTATTTACAATAGCCAAGAAATGGAAGCAACCTAAATGTCCATCAGTAGATGAATGGATAAAGAAGATGTGGGACATATACACAATGGAATATTATTCAGCCATAAGAAGAAAACAAATCCTACCATTTGCAGCAACATGGATGGAGCTGGAGGGTATTATGCTCAGTGAAATAAGCCAGGTGGAGAAAGACAAGTACCAAATGATTTGACTCATATGTGGAGTATAAGAAGAAAGAAAAACTGAAGGAACAAAACAGCAGCAGAATCACAGAACCGAAGAATGGACTAATGGTTACCAAAGGGAAAGGGACTGGGCAGGAGGGGTGGGAAGGGAGGGATAAGGGCAGGGAAAAAGAAAGGGGGCGTTACGATTAGCATGTATAATGTGGGGGGTACATAAGGAGGGATGTGCAACACAGAGAAGACAAGTAATGAGTCTACAGCATCTTACTACCCTGATGGACAGTGACTGTAATGGGGTTTGTGGGGGGGACTTGGTGAAGGGGGGAGTCAAGTAAACATAATGTTCTTCATGTAATTGTAGATTAATGATAACAAAATGAAAAAAAAATGTTTAGGCAACATGGTACCTAGTAATTTGTTTGACAAATAAATATCATTCTTTAAAAAAAAATTATCTTATGCTATATTAATACAATTTGTTCCAGTAAATCTAATGAAATAAATATAATTTATCGGTCTCTATCAACTTCTCAAGTAGTTTTTAAATACTTTTGCTTGTAATAAAATATTTCATTTGTCTTCATTAAAAATACTTTATTTTGCTTCTATATGGTTGTTTTATTGTCATGTTTATCATATTTAGTAGCTACTGATCAAGCCTATACAACAAAAGTTTTTGCAATTTTCCATTGAATTTGGCTCTATTCTGACTATTCCTACTGCCCCAACTTCTGAGACAAAGAACACCTAAAATTTTTAATTGAAGTTTATGAATTCTGAAAATGGAATGACCTTTAAAGAACCTTCTCAGAGCAATCATAGTATAAAACATGCAAGTGATTTATGAAAAAAATCCCTCTAGTTTCTAGAGCTGTGTTCACTATACTTTCTTGTCATAAACTGTTGTTTTTAGGTAGATTAAAACAACCTGGTATTTGGGAAATGGAATAGATAGGCCCTACATAAGTTTATACTATTCTATTTAAAGAAATTTAAAAGATTTTTTAAAAAGTATTTGCACA
This sequence comes from Manis javanica, assembly GCF_040802235.1. NCBI lineage: Eukaryota > Metazoa > Chordata > Mammalia > Pholidota > Manidae > Manis > Manis javanica. The sequence continues at coordinate 72,061,634 of NC_133165.1, forward strand.
CAGGGTGTCCAGGATGTATCAAGAAGGTGGAATGAGGTAAGTGTTTCTCAAAGTGACAGTTATAAGTGCTTAAGACACAGGGGGATGAATCACTTGGTCATCACATCGATCTGAGTTTTTGACGGACGTAGACCATCAGTCTGAAGGAGAACGACCATGCATTTCTGCAAATGGATTGTGCTGAAGTCCCTAAACTCTCCTTGAAACAAATGGGACACAAAAGTGGTTGCTTTACCTTAAAACAACCTCACCTCCAATCTTGTCAGATTATTGAATTCTTGAGACTTCTTGACTACGCTCTTAGATCAGCATGTCTTCAAGGGGCTGGCCACGGGGCATTCACTGGATGGAGAAGCAGAGGATTCAGGTTTAAAAACAAGCCTTGCTCTTAGCAACTTATTGACTTTAAACAAGTCACTTAACTTCTTGAAGTATTAATTGTCCTATCTGTAAAATAGAGTCTGTGGAAGAAAAATGTACACTGGTCTCAAAAAGCACATGGTGATGCACAGCAATGCCACATAGCCTCAGATCAGATGCTGGTCCTTTTTTTTCCATAAAGCACTGTTTCTCCATAGAACTCTATATGTGGAAAGTATTCCAGTAAAAACATCTAGTCATTCCTGAAAATTCTGGTGCCTGTATGATATAAGAATTATGTTGTTGCATGATAAGGCACTAAACACATAGGTTAGATTTCACTAAAATTTGTTATTGGTTTATTGCCAGAAGTTGGTTAGCACTCATCTAAGTTCACAGATTTTGAATTTCATCTTTGCTACTTAAAGTTTTCATCTTACCTAAAAAACCTTGGTCATCTCACTGAACTCCTCTGAGCTTCATTTTTTTCCCCTTCTTTAAGTGGAGAGAATAACCCCAACTCTGATTGCTTCATAGGGTTATGAAAAAATGAATTAATGTAAGAAATTGCTAGGGATGACCTGTGTGTATGTTTAGAAGCAGGGAGTAGCTGTCCTGTCACACTCAGAAAAGAGGTCAACTACTGAGATTCATTTATTCATTCAGTCAGTCAGCACTATTTCAAATATTGTACCAAACTTAAGGATACTGAGATGCATAAAACGTATCCCCAATTTCAAGATATCTGTAGTCGAGAAAGTGTTGTGGGTTTATCATGGCCCACGAATACATTCTGTTTGCTAGTGTAGTTGATTTAAAGTTTAAATTGGAAGGCCTTTAATACACCCTCCTGTTAGCCCCTTGCTCAAACACTCCCTTTCTTCTTACATTAACCCACATTAGTCAAACCATATGTGTACTTGTTTCTCAAAGGCCACACCATGTCAGGATCTCTTCCCTTAACCAAATGCCTGCCTGAATGCGCATGCCTGCTGACATTGCTCCACTCTCAGGCTTCTTTCAATGCGAACTGTCGGAGTAACATCCAGGTCTTCCACTCTTGTACATATTTTGTCCCCAAACTCCCATTTTCCATGTAGAGACCGTGAATATCTCTAAATGTTTTTTTGAGTTGCTATATTTCATATAGTTTTGCCAAAATACAGCCCTGCATACAGGGTAAACTTTTCACATCCTATTGAAGCCTGTACTTCTTTCAAACTTAACAGAGTAATCAGGATCTTGACCACTAGCCTATTCTGCATTTCACTAATTGCTCCCTTTTCTGAATTCCTGTAGCATTTGTAATGCCTGTGCCACTCAGGAATGTAACCACATGTGGAAACATTACTATAGCTATTTCAGATCTTTCTAAAACCGCATTATATTTTGAGAGCAGGAATTGGGTCTTAAATTCTCTGTACATTCTATACCTTCTCCCAGTGAAATCTCTGTGAAAAAAACTGACAAATAAGCAGTGAAGGATGACACATTTCAATGTGTGACCTGCAATATGCAGGTTTAATTATCCATGTGGTATAGTCATATAAAATATGAAATACATAAAATATATATATATATATATTATGTATAGAGGAAAAATTTCTTTTTATTCTGAATCAACAGAATAAAGCTAAGAGTAACTTTTCCACTTTCTTCATCTTTAAACACCACCAGCAACCAAAATAAAAAAAAAACAGAAAAATAAATAAAGCCCCAAGTATCATTCCATAGCAATCAACCCAGCCAGTGACTTAACAATAGCAATTATAATAAACTATCTGTGGTGCTATATCATACGTTAGTTTTCATAGAGGTTTACTCTTTTTTTTCTGCTGCATTTGATAACCTCTCAATTTTATATATAAACTTATTTTCCTGAGACTGTCTTTACTTTATGGAAAAATGCTTCAAGTGCTTCCAGAATTAAAGCCTGTTGTGAGAAATTGTATGGAAAACTAGAGAGTATTATTTTAATAGTTTCACCTCATACATAGCTATGTAGTCAGCTGCTCCTTGAGTTCCATGTAATTCTTAGGAGACTAAAGTCCATTACTTTGATGTGCATGATTAAACATTACATTTAGCCATGCCTAGGCAGGTCGGTAATCCTTTGTGGCTTTATACTGTGTAAGAATGGTCTGTTTTTGTGCACATTCATTTTTCTTTTCCTTCTTCTAAATGACTCTGCAAGTTGGTGATACAGTCCCAAAATGCCTTCCAAGTAGAAAAATATAGATTTGTCTTTGGTTTGTTTGGGGAGTGAGAGGTAAGGGGCAATTATTTTTAAAAAAATGGAATGATCTTTTTATGTATAAATAGCAAGCAGTTAACTGAAAGCCGAGATTATTACTGAAGGATCATTAGACTTCAAATCAGAAGATAAAAATTTGGCTTCCAGTTTTGTCAATTAATAATGACATGACTTTAGTTAAATCTAGTAATATTTCTGAACTTAATTTTCCTATCCATGTAGCATGATAATAATAGTGCTTCTACCCTCTGAGGGTAATTGGGAATATCAAATGAAATGTTTTAATTTTCCTAGTGAAGTATAGTTGATATACATTCATATATTCGTTTCAAGTATATAACATAGTGGTTCAGCAGTTACCCACATTATTAAATCCTCATCCCCACTAGTGCAGTTACTATCTGTCAGCATAGGAAGATGTTGACAGAATCATTGGCTATATTCTCTATGCTGTAGTACCATCTCAATAACCAACTTATGTTATGATTGAGAATTTTTGTGTCCCTTTACCCTCCCCACCTACCGACCCTAACCTGTCTCCCATGGTAACCAGCAGTCACTTTTCAGTGTCTATGAGTCTACTGCTACTTTGTTCATTTTGTTTTGTTTTGTTTTGTTTTTAGATTCCACAAATGAGTAAAATAAAATGTATTTGTCTTTCTCTGCCTGGCTTATTTCACTGAGCATAATATACTCTAGGTCCATCCATGTTGTTGCAAATGGCAGGATTTCTTGATTTATGGCTCAATAATATTCTGTTGTGTATATGTACCACATCTTCTTTATCCATTCATCTACTGATGGACACTTTGGTTGCTTCCATGGCTATTGTAAATAATGAGGCAATAAATATAGTGGTGTGTATATATCTTTTGAATCAGGGATTTTGTTTTCTTTGGGTAAGTTCCTAGAAATGGAATTTCCTGGGTCATATGGCATTTCTGAAATATTTTAAGCAAAGAGTTTTGCAAACTTTTAAACATTATATGAAAATCCATAATATATCTGGTAAGCATGAATAATTATAATAAAGCCTTATATGTGCCACCATTTATTCTTGGATTGCATAGGACAAGTCACATAGAGTAAGAGTTGAGTGTACTGATTGACTTGCAGGATGATGCAGAGTCAAAATACAGTTTTGAGTACACAAGAAAGAGGTCAAGTTTTGATTCTGAATGATGAATATATAAGAACACAGTAAGTTTGAAAGTAAGTTCAGAATGAGGAGATTTATATGAAGAATGCAATAAGTAATACATGAACAAATAAATAATACAATGGTGGATGTTATGATCCTAAACTAAATATTCAATCAGTATCCAAAATCCGGGGGGTCTGTCTAAGCAGAAATGGATCAAGTAATCAAAAAAGAGCTAAGAGCTATGCAACTGGTAGCAGTCAAGGCAAGCAGATGAGTAGTCAGCATTCATGGAACCTCAGGGTAAAATTTCAATCTAGCCATGATAATATTACAGTTGATTGCAAAAGGTCCAATTATTAGAATGACTGGTTAATTGATGAGAAAGAAAAAAGAATAGTATTGTTTTTTGTTTTCTTTTGTTTAAAGAAATATAGTGCAATGATTAAAGAATATAAACAAAATCTCTACTGGATAAACCACAAAGCAAATTTGATATTTGGTCATGAAACAATGTCTAAAAATATCTTTCCACTCCTTATCAGCCACACTCTCCAAATTCAGGCTGGTACTTGAATATATTTCAGGATGATGCCAAAAACAGAATTAGTAGGCTAGCATACTACTATTATAGGAGTTTCATTCAACTCCAGTGCGTTTATTGTCTTTAGCAAGCTTACTAAGTATTACATGAGAAGTTAATCAAAGACGCACACCAGGCTGCAAAATTACAACTGTGATAAGTACTATGTCAAAGAGCTGGTGATACTATTAAGCTTCTAAATTGGGCATCTACTTATATGTGTATGCCAGGGAAATTTCCCTGAGGAAGTCATAACTGAATTGAAATATGAGGAAGAAGGAAGTGGTGGGGAAGAAGCATTCAGATAGAGGATGACTCTAGCCCCAATCGAGGGCAAATAAAGCTAGATTTCTGAAAGCAAAGGGAAGAACAGAGAAAAATAAACCTGCAAGGGTAAGGTCGGATATTAAAGGCCTGTGGGCATGGTCAAATATTTTGGCCCTAGAAGTAATGGAACTTTGAAGGTTTTAAGCAAGATGTCATATGTCTAAATTTACATTTCAAAGGATACTGTGGCTTTAGTGTAAGAAGGGATTTAATGGTGCAACAATGGATATAGAGAGAACAGCTGGGGTTTACTTCAGCGGAAAGGAGACAATACTGTATGGACCAGCACCATGGCTGTGGAGATGGAAATCAGACTTATCTGAGAAATATTTAACATTTAAAATCTTTCATACTGCTACACTCTGCATTGGCAGTGGATGTTGATGCTGGAAACACTAGGAGAGATCCACTTTTGGGGAATAATCATGAGTTCACAGATATTGATTATAAGTGCCTTTGAGACATCCAAATAGGGAGCTACTGGAACCCTACTTGAGAATACATTTCTGGAGCCCAGAAATTTCAAGATTATGAATATAAACTTGTGATTGATCAGTATAATTTGGTCAGCATTGAACATTCAGACCTATTTTGATTTGTGATCAGGTTGTTGTATCGTGAGAATTTTTTCAATAGCACGTGGCTGGCCAAGTGCATTACTGAGAGGGCAAATGGCTGGATCTATTCACGGTTGGGGCTTTGCTGGATTGTTGTGACAAAATAGAAAAGAGGCCAATGAGTTGAGAGTATTATCAAAAGCATATGACTTATGGATAGAAGCCTCTAATGAAATTGGATATATTTGAAGACAGAGAAGAACGAAAAGTGGTCAGTGGATTTGAGATGCCAGTAGTCATAGGTAAAAGTAACGGAGATGAAAGAAATTTGAGGTGAGAGTGGGATGGATGTGCTGAATTCTGAGGGAAAGTGCAATAGTTACAGACACCCCACCAGAATTAATGGGACAGTGGAGTGGAAAAGAAACTCATTGGCAGTAAGGTCAAGGAGCCACATGTCAAACATTCCATGCCCCCAAACAAATGATGACAAGGAAGAGCAAAAAGTCATGGAAATAAAATCACCAGGTTCACATATCACATACTATTTCCTTGTTTGAGAATATTGAATGAGAGTATATGTAGCTCCAGAAGCCCTTAAAGAAATGAGTACAATATACTGGGATCTCTCCATTTTGGATTTCAGTGCCAAATATTTGTACATCCAAACCTAAGGCTTTGGATAGTTCACATTCCAGTTGACACTGCACCCACATCTCCCATTGTCACCAAAAACCATCAGAAAATACAGCACAGAAAAATATCTATTTTGACATTTTTGATCATTAAGAAGAAGTGAACACAGTCACAAGATATTTCCTAGTAGGCTTTTGGACCAAGACAGGAAATGTAATTAAGATGTTTAATAATTTAATGATGCACACTCTCCAGAGCATATCTACTGTTACTGCTATTGCTATTTCCAGATCCTATTTTCCAGCCAGCAATTTTTTATGAGTTTTTATATTCACTTGAAACCTTAAATATTCTCAGAGATCGAGCTCTAAAATGGAAACTAGGGCTTTTCCTTCTACCTGAAATTCACTTGAAAGAACTAGAGCTGCTGTGTCAACTGCTTTGAGGAATAATGGAGTGCAAGTCAAGGGAAATGCTTAAGAATAATGAAATAGATATTTTCTAAGGCACTGGTTACTCAGATTTCCCTGTGAAAACATCAAAGCTGAATTTCAGGTCCCTGACTAAAATGCTGGTTAAATGCACAATATAACTTTGTCCACAGTCTCTAATAAAGACTATTATTGGCAGCATCTGAAATAATTTAACTACAAAATAATAAATGGGAAGCAAAATTTTCTTGTTCAAAACTCTAAGTTTAAGACATCAATTAACTTAAAATTTGTCTTTAATGTTATTTCAATAAATTTATATCCCAAATTCTGTCATTTTTACCTAATACTGTGTAAACACTTTTACATACTTTTACCTTTGTACCTGGTTTTAAACATAATCTTCATTCAGTTTGAGATTGTTTATACCCTCAGCTTTGTCTCTATTGGTCCCCTGGCTAAATCATTGTCCCATTGCAGTCTTTACTTCTGATATTCTTTCTCCAAAAGGCCTCCTCATTATTGCAAATGCTTTCTTCCCCCAAATAAAGTAAGATAAATGATTGATCTCATCTCACTATTGATTTCTGGTCAGCAAAATGATGTTTGCCCAAAGACATCTATGTTGATAGTATGAGGAACCTATGAATATGCTGTTACATGGCAAAGGGGAATTAAGGTTGCAAATGGAATTATGTTGTTAATCAGCTGACTTAAAAACAGATAGATTATTCTGGACTGTCCCAAGGTAATTACAAGTGTTCTTAAAGGTGGAAGAAGGAAGAAGAAAAAGGGTCAAAGTCAGAGATATTTGAAGATATTACAAACTGCTTGTTTTGAGGATGAAGGAAGAGGCTTTGACCAAAGATTACAAGTGGGCTCTAGAAGCTGAAAAACGCAGAGTCAGATTCTTTCCTAGATAACCTAGAAGGAACACAGCCCTGCCAATGCCTTGCTTTTAGCCCCACACAACCCATTTTGGACTTGTTTTAAGCCACGACATTTGTGAAAATCTGTTACAGTGTTAATAGAAAATGAATGCACAAGCTTTCACTTATGTATCTATTGGCAATTTTCTGCCTCTCAGTTCTCACCTTCAACATCTTGCACGGATTCTCTACCAGCATAAGTGTCTTCTGTTGCTCTCAAGCTCATCCCAATTACTGCAGAGGCTCTGAGGCAGTGAGTTTTCCATTACTCTGAGGCAGTATCATAATTGTGAAGAAATAAAAGGTGATCCCTAAAGGAAACATTGGAAAACCCAGCCTTGGAGATGGTGGAAGCTTCCAGGAACACTGCAGAGAATTGTTTTCCTCAGCCTCTGCTCATGTCATTCACAGGCTCTCTCATCTGAGGAAGCTGTTTTTCCCCTATCCTCAGATTCTCTTCTCTATTGCTTGCCAGATTCAGAGTTAAACTTGAATGTACTTATGCTCATGCCCTGCAGTGTGTATCTAGGATACATCCTAGGAAGGTTGCATCCCTTTTTGTTGTTGCTTGTTAAAAAAGCTCAGGAAGTATCTATTCTTCCTATGTATTTCACAGTAGGCTATCAATGTCTGTATACTTAGCAATGCCAAGTGGGAGAAAATAGTTTGCCCTTCTAAAAAGTTACATATCTCTCTAGGACATTACTCAATTTTCTCATTATTTTCTTTTCTTTTTGAGAGAGTCAAAAATTAAGTTGTGTGCCCAGAGATGGAGATTTCTAAGTTAATGAACACCCAATTGATTTAGGTTATTATTTATGAAACTGATGTATAGCAGTCCTCTCTTATCTGAAGTTTCAGTTATCTCTTGTCAGCCATGGTCCATAAGCAAATGATCTTTTTTCTGGCATATCCTCAGAAGGTCAATACATAGAAGCCAAACACTACATCACAATGCCAAAGTCATTCACCTCAGTTCCTCCCATCATGTAGGCATTTGATCATGTCACATCATTGCAAGAAGGGTGAGCACAGTACAATAAGATACTTTCAGAGAGAGAGACCATGTTTGCATAACTTTTATTGCAGCATTTTGTTATAATTGCTCTATTTTATAATTAGTTATTGCTGTGACCCACTTACTATGCCTAATTTATAAATTAAACTTTTTCATAGGTAGGTGATGTATAAGAAAAACATAGTGTTATAAGATTTGGTGCTACCTGTGGTTTCAGACATCCCTTGGGGTTCTTGGAATGGATCTCTTGCAGAGAAGGGAGGAAAATTCTGTATTAGTCCATATCTATGGTTTTTATACTAGGCTATAGCATCTCCAGGGAGAATCCTTGCACAATGGAAGATGGATAAACATTTGATAGATGGGCCATTTTCAAATTGGCAATGATAATGATCCTAGTTAATCATTTTTTTTCATCTTTGAACTCATAACTCCTACAATGTCAGGTAGAATGTTTTAATTAGATAACAAGGATATAATAAATAGATTATCTTGAAGTACTATCATGAAAGCCATTACCCTGATTGTGTACCTCAGAGAATAATTTCAAAATCTACTTGAAAGACTTAGTATATTGATAAACCAGTTAAAAAACAGATACTCTTGGAATGTCTTTGAATGTCTGTGAAAAAGACATTTCTGTGAAAAAGAAGTTGATAGGAAACATAAGGAATGGAGAAGCCAAAACCAAAATATTAATTTATTAATTAGCTAATTAATTAATTCCTGCTACCAAAGTTGGAACATATTCCTTAGATTGATATTGAATCAAAAAAGGTTAAAAAAAAAGGTCTTCCAGAGAAATACAGTATCACAATATTTTAAGGGTTATTTGTTCTGGGCTGGTAGCCTTTGAACAAAACTAACATGTTGGCAAGTCAGGATGATGTAAATTCAGATTAAACTGAAAAACAACAAACTAGCAAAAATATTCTGAATCTTCTCTTCTTACCTTCCCTTTTGGAAAGTTCAAGCAATTATTCTTCACTTTATTCTGTTTGTAGAAAGCAGCTATCCACTTGCAGTGGTTAAATATTGAAACATTGAAAAATAAAATAATTTTGTTTAATTACCTTAGCTGAACAGTGTATTATTTTACAGTAGCCCTAACATATGGCCCAACATGAGAGGGAGAGAGGAAAACACACACACACACACACACACACACACACACACACACAGAGGGGAGAGGGAGAAACACCTGTGAGCACTGTGGCTGAATGGAAGAGGGTTGTGGCAGTTTGATGATTTCAATAAAAATGCCAAGTCAGGCCTTTTTACTTATATATGGATATCTATATGGTGCCTAATTAAACTTTTCAGCAGGAACAGTTGATACCCAATTACCTCATCTGAACTGCCACATAAAACAACATCGTCTATATTCTGTTCATGAAAATGGAGTTCATGTAAGGCTCATAATTTTGTCCCTCAGAGTCATTAAATCACCTACATCACTTGGGATAAGGAGTTTTTAGAAAATAAGCATATTATCTGTCTTTACACTATATTATTTCAGTAGTCAAGATTCCTTAGCTTTTTTCATGATGCTTCTCATATGGCACAGAAAATAAGCAATGTTTCATTATTAGCCAAAGTTTCCTATTATAATTTGGATCATCATAGAAATAAAATTATTTATGTTCACCTTAAAGATGAATGCAGCTTCTTACAGTTTCATTTACAGAACGAATGGTCCCCAAATCATTTTAAATTTAAATAACTTTTTTTAATTTAAATAATTTTAAAAGATAGAATATTAATTTAACCCTGAGAACTCAAACTCTTGAAGAAAAAGACTACTGATGCCAGACATAATATATTGCCCACAGGATTATAGAACAAATTTGCTTCCAGGGTTACTTAACCAAGTATAAATTTGGGGAAATTTCCTTTTCAGCTACTATCATATATTTCCATAGTCTTCAAACCAGAAGAGGATTTTAAGGTAAAAAGGAGAAAAGCAAGAGTAATTTGGATATAAAACTCTCATCAGTAAGTCATGGGATAAAACAGATCCAGCTTTTATTCAATTATGCTACAACAGTATAAATCTACTTCAAGAGAAAAAAATAGCATAAAATATCATCTTTAAATATTTCATATTAGCTCTATGTTCTATTCTGTGCCTAGACAGTTTAGAACATTAGCTGTTATTTTGATTGTTTTGTCAATTAATTGTAATACAAAAATCAGTGTTCTGAGAGATCAAGGCATCGTTGGTTTTTCTTGATATTTAACAGAGCCAATTTGAGAATTTTAAAATTTATTTTAAATTTTATTAAAGTTTGGTTTAATTTGTATTAAAGTTATTAAAGGTTTGAAATAATTAAGTAATCTGGAGCATCAGCTTTACAGAAGAAACATTCTTTTTGTTTTGTTCACTAGTATAACCAAAGCACTTAAAGAACCTCTGTAAAATAGGAAGCAGTTAATACATATTTTATCATACTCAGAACTAAAGTCACTATAAAACCCAGCAAAATTTGCAAAAAATAGTCCTTCACCTCTCTGATCTTTTGACATCAATGTACCAATGTATATTCATTCTATTCAAACTTATGTAAATAAGGAATATTTTATTTAATAAAAATATAGACATTTTGGAATAATTATTTTAAATTTTTTTTCTTTTTGATTGATCAGAGATTCAAAATATATTACAGTAAGCATTCAATATTACATTTAAATTACTTTTCAGTTCTATTTTAATTTCAAGCCATGTGTGTTAAAATGCAATAGGTTTATAATTACCTTCACACTTCACATCAAGACAAAGTTTCCTAAAGCTGAAACTTCAAAAGATAAAGATCATTACACTTTTTTCTCTGACAGAACTTCCATTTATAAAAACAATGTACATGAACTTTTTATTAGCATACTTTGAGTATAGGAGAGATTTTGCTTCTGGCTTAGGTTTACACCTGCCATTTTCCCCACTAATGTCAGGGAAAGGTGAGCTCTGATTCTTTAGCGACTATTGTTTTTACAAAGAAAATGACACTTAATCTAAGTCATCTGGTTCTTACATGTTTGTCTGTTGCAATGAAAATATTTATACTTGTTTTCGGACATACCTGTGTGGGATTTTCTTTGGGATCTATACCTGGGTGTGAGTGCAGAATACACGCACACTTACTATCAAGCAGGACAAGACTGTCCTGTACAACGGCTTTGTCCATTTATACTCCTACTGGAAACACAGGCTTTCAGTACTTCACAATGCTTGGAAATAATATGTCTCGTTAAATTTACCAACTGATCAGAGTAAATTAGCATCTCATTGTCATTTTAATTTGTACTTTTACAATGTGGTTATAAGCATCTCTTCATATGCTTGTTAGTAATGATTCTCTTTCTAGAGTTTACCTCTTTGGCCTGTTTTTCAATACAAATTCCGCATGTGTGTATGTGTGTATGCATTTGCAATTTTCCTTGAAAACTGTTCTCACAATTTTTTTTTTGAGAGGGCATCTCTCATATTTATTGATCAAATGGTTAACAACAATAAAATTCTGTATAGGGGGGTCAATGCTCAATGCACAATCATTAATCCATCTCAAGCCTAATTCTCGTCAGTCTCCAATCTTCTGAAGCATAACGAACAAGTTCTTAGATGGTGAACGAATTCTTACACAGTGAATAAGTTCGTACATGGTGAACAGTACAAGGGCATTCATCACAGAAACGTTCGGTTTTGATCACGCATTATGAACTATAAACAATCAGGTCAACTATGAATATTCGTTTGATTTTTATACTTGATTTATATGTGGATCCCACATTTCTCCCTTTATTATTATTTTTTTATTTTTAATAAAATGCTGAAGTGGTAGGTAGATGCAAGATAAAGTTAGAAAACATAGTTTAGTGTTGTAAGAGAGCAATTGTAGATGATCAGGTGTATGCCTGCAGACTATGTGCTAATCTGAGCTAGACAAGGGCAATAAAGCATCCATGGATGCAGAAGCTTTCTCTCAAAATGGGGGGGGAGGGTGAGGTTCTAAGCTTCACCACTGTTGTTCCCCGATTTCTCACCTGATGGCCCCCCTGCGACCATGCCTGTCTTAGGTTGTTCCTCCCTTGAGGAATCTTACCCGTCTCTGGCTAACCAGTCATCTTCCGGGGCCATACAGGGAAATGTAAAATTGGTAAGTGAGAGAGAAGCCATATTGTTTGAAAAGGTTAGCTTTTAACTTCTTTGCAGATTTATGCCCTGTGGCTTCTATGCCCAGCACTTGTCTCAAGGTATCTTTACCACCTGGAGGAATTACGATACTCGGTAAGTTCGATATGAGGCATGAATTCTATTTAAGGGTTGTAATTAGGAAGGAAGAAGAAAAGCTATAGAGGTAGCATATGGAAGAAAACATGGGAGGATTGATTATTCCTTTGACATATCTTCTTGTAGAGTACCTTAAGCATGTATAGGTTTTAAACTACTAACTAACTTGTGCACACATATTAACATAATAGGAATACGGTGACATAAACAAAGCAAATCTATAATTACCAGCCATCTCCAGTGAAGCCAAGAAAACCATTTAGGCACCCTAGGCATTTGTGAAAATTTGTCTATGATATGATGGATATTGTCTGAGAGAATCAGTCTGAGAGAAATCAGACAAATTAAAGCCACCCATTTCTGGGATCTGTTCACATCCCATATGTTCTTTTAACCGTAGTCTATAGTTGTAAGATTTTGGAGTGCTATAACTTGCACCCCTCCCAACTCCTGGTTGAGTTCCAACAGTACAGATCTGGTCAAATTCGTTGTCTCACTGTATGCACAAGCCAGCCTAGACATCTCCCTCCTCATTCCTATGGCAAGTCCAGGAAACGGTGGGGTGGACGCAGCCACAACCGCAGCATCGTCCGGATCCCTGTGGAGGCTTTTTGATGATCATCCCCTGGCACGAGTCCTCCAGAGAGTGCTGATGCCGGAAGCTCCTCCTCATATCGTATCTTAGTTCATTTTCTGGGTAGCCAAGCTAGGCCTTGATCTTCTGCATAGAAACAAACAGACCCTTTGCCCACACTTTGACATGCCCTCTATACCACTGCGTAGAACTCATTGGAGGTCAGCACACAGGAGCTGCTTTTTTTTTTCTTTATTAAGAGATAGGCATATTATCAGAAAAGAGTACCTCCATAGCTGATCATCTGACACCCTTTAAGTGATCAACATTAAGGATATTTAAAGCATGTGTTAATCTTTGATTTACCAATAGTTTTATTCTATCAAGGAGTAATCCCCCTTTTCTTTCTTTCTTTCCTTTTTTTTTTTAAATCTTTAATCTACGCTTACATGAAGAATACTATGTTTACTATGCTCTCCCCTATATCAGGTCCCCCCTAAAAACCACATTACGGTTACTGTCCATCAGCATAGCGAAATGTTGTAGGATCACTACTTGTCCTCTCTGTGTTGTATAGTCCTCCCTTCCCTTTCTCCCTTCCCCCCCATGCATGCTAATCTTAATACCCCCCTTCTTCTTCCCCCCCCCTTATCCCTCCCTGCCCACCCTTCCTCCCCAGTTCCTTTCCCTTTGGTACCTGTTAGTCCATTTTTGGGTTCTGTAATTCCGCTGCTGTTTTGTTCCTTCAGTTTTTCCTTTGTTCTTATACTCCTCAGATGAGTGAAACCATTTGGTATTTCTCTTTTTCCGCTTGCCTTATTTCACTGAGCAAAATACTCTCCAGCTCCATCCATGTTGCTGCAAATGGTAGGATTTTTTGCTTCTTATGGCTGAGTAGTATTCCATTGTGTATATGTACCACATCTTCTTTATTCATTCATCTACCGATGGACATTTAGGTTGCTTCCAATTCTTGGCTATTGTAAATAGTGCTGCGATAAACATAGGGGCACATCTGTCTTTCTCAAACTTGATTGATGTGTTCTTAGGGTAAATTCCTAGGAGTGGAATTCCAGGGTCAAATGGTAGGTCTGTTTTGAGCATTTTGATGAACCTCCATACTGCTTTCCACAATGGTTGAACTAATTTACATTCCCACCAGCAGTGTAGGAGGGTGCCCCTTTCTCCACAGCCTCGCTAGCATTTGTTGTTGTTTGTCTTTTGGATGGCAGCTTTCCTTACTGGTGTGAGGTGATACCTCATTGTAGTTATAATTTGCATTTCTCTGTTAATTAGCGATGTGGAGTATCCTTTCATGTGTCTGTTGGCCATCTGTATTTCTTTTTTAGAGAACTGTCTGTTCAGTTCCTCTGCCCATTTTTTAATTGGGTTATTTGTTTTTTGTTTGTTGAGGCGTGTGAGCTCTTTATATATTCTGGACATCAAGCCTTTATCAGATCTGTCATTTTCAAATATATTCTCCCATACTGTAGGGTTCCTTTTTGTTCAATTGATGGTGTCCATTGCTGTACAGAAGCTTTTCAGCTTAATGTAGTCCTAGTTGCTCATTTTTGCTGTTGTTTTCCTTGCCCGGGGAGATATGTTCAAGAAGAGGTCACTCATGTTTATGTCTAAGAGGTTTTTGCCTATGTTTTTTTCCAAGAGTTTAATGGTTTCATGACTTACATTCAGGTCTTTGATCCATTTTGAGTTTACCTTTGTATATGGGGTTAGACAATGGTCCAGTTTCATTCTCCTACATATAGCTGTCCAGTTTTGCCAGCATCATCTGTTGAAGGGACTGTCAATTTGCCATTGTATGTCCATGATTACTTTATCGAATATTAATTGACGATATATGTTTGGGTTAATGTCTGGAGTCTCTAATCTCTTCCACTGGTCCATGGGTCTGTTCTTGTGCCAGTACCAAATTGTCTTGATTACTATGGCTTTGTAGTAGAGCTTGAAGTTGGGGAGTGAGATCCCCCCTACTTTATTCTTCTTTTTCAGGATTGCTCTGGATATTTGGGGTCTTTGGTGTTTCCATATGAATTTTTGAATTATTTGTTCCAATTCATTGAAGAATGTTGCTGGTAATTTTAGAGGGATTGCATCAAATCTGTATATTGCTTTGGGCAGGATGGCCATTTTGATGATATTAATTCTTCCTAGCCATGAGCATGGGATGAGTTTCCATTTGTTAGTGTCACCTTTAATTTCTCTTAAGAGTGACTTGTAGTTCTCAGGGTATAGGTCTTTCACTTCTTTGGTTAGGTTTATTCCTAGGTATTTTATTCTTTTTAATGCAAATGTGAATGGAATTGTTTTCCTGATTTCACTTTCTATTGATTCATTGTTAGTGTATAGGAAAGTTACAGGTTTCTGTGTGTTAATTTTGTATCCTGCAACTTTGCAGTATTCCAATATCAGTTCTAGTAGTTTTGGAGTAGAGTCTTTAGGGCTTTTTATGTACAGTATCATATTATCTGCAAATAGTGACAGTTTAACTTCTTCTTTACCAATCTGGATTCCTTGTATTTCTTTGTTTTGTCTAATTGCCGTGGCTAGGACCTCCAGTACTATGTTAAATAACAGTGGGGAGAGTGGGCATCCCTGTCTGGTTCCCGATCTCAGAGGAAATGCTTTCAGCTTCTCGCTGTTCAGTATAATGCTGGCTGTGGGTTTATCATATATGGCCTTTATTATGTTGAGGTACTTGCCCTCTATTCCCATTTTGCTGAGAGTTTTTATCATGAGTGGATGTTGAATTTTGTCAAATGCTTTTTCAGCATCTATGGAGATGATCATGTGGTTTTTGTCTTTCTTTTTGTTGATGTGGTGGATGATGTTGATGGATTTTCGAATTCTGCACCATCCTTGCATCCCTGGGATGAATCCCACTTGGTCATGGTGTATGATCCTTTTGATATACTGTTAAATTCTGTTTGCTAATATTTTATTGAGTATTTTTGCATCTACATTCATCAGGGATATTGGTCTGTAATTTTCTTTTTTGGTGTGGTCTTTGCCTGGTTTTGGTATTAGGGTGATGTTGGCTTCATAGAATGAGTTTGGGAGTATTCCCTCTTCTTCTATTTTTTGGAACACTTTAAGGAGAATGGGTATTATGTCTTCTCTGTGTGTCTGATAAAATTCCGAGGTAAATCCATCCAGCCCTGGGGTTTTGTTCTTGGGTAGTTTTTTGATTACCATTTCAATTTCTTTGCTCGTAATTGGTTTGTTTAACTTTTGTGTTTCTTCCTTGGTCAGTCTTGGGAGGTTGTATTTTTCTAGGAAGTTGTCCATTTCTTCTAGGTTTTCCAGCTTGTTGGCATATAGGTTTTCATAGTAGTCTTTAATAATTCTTTGTATTTCTGTGGAGTCTGTCATGATTTTTCCATTCTCATTTCTGATTCTGTTGATTTGTGTTGATTCTCTTTTTCTCTTAATAAGTTTGGCTAGAGGCTTATCTATTTTGTTTATTTTCTCAAAGAACCAGCTCTTGTTTTTGTTGATTTTTGCTATTGTTTTATTCTTCTCAATTTTGTTTATTTCTTCTCTGATCTTTATTATGTCCCTCTTTCTGCTGACTTTAGGCCTCATTTGTTCTTCTTTTTCCAGTTTCGATAGTTGTGATGTTAGACTATTCATTTGGGATTGTTCTTCCTTCTTCAAGTGTGCCTGGATTGCTATATAGTTTCCTCTTAAGACTGCTTTCGCTGCGTCCCACAGAAGTTGGGGCTTTGTGTGGTTGTTATTTGTTTCTATATATTCCTTGATCTCTATTTTGATTTGTTCATTGATCCATTGATTATTTAGAAGAATGTTGTTAAGCCTCCTTGTGTTTGTGAGCCTTTTCGTTTTCTTTGTAGAATTTATTTCTACTTTTATACCTTTCTGGTCTGAAAAATTGGTTGGTAGAATTTAAATATTTTGGAATTTACTGAGGCTCTTTTTGTGGGCTAGTATGTGGTCTATTCTGGAGAATGTTCCATGTGCACTTGAGAAGAATGTATAGCTTGTTGCTTTTGGATGTAGAGTTCTATAGATGTCTATTAGGTCCATCTGTTCTAGTGTGTTGTTCAGTGCCTCTGTGTCCTTACTTATTTTCTGCCCTTTGGATCTATCTTTTGGGGTGAGTGCTGTGCTGAAGTCTCCTAAAATGAATGCATTGCAGTCTATTTCCCTCTTTAGTTCTGTTAGTATTTGTTTCACATATGCTGGTGCTCCTGTGTTGGGTGCATATATATTTAGAGTGGTTATATCCTCTTGTTGGACTGAGCCCTTTATCATTATGTAGTGTCCTTCTTTATCTCTTGTTACTTTCTTTGTTTTGAAGTCTATTTTGTCTGATATTAGTACTGCAACCCCTGCTTTCTTCTCACTGTTGTTTGCCTGAAATATGTTTTTCCATCCTTTGACTTTTAGTCTGTACTTGTCTTTGGGTTTGAGGTGAGTTTCTTGTAAGCAGCATATAGATGGGTCTTGCTTTTTTATCCATTCTATTACTCTGTGTCGTTTGATTGGTGCATTAAGTCCATTTACATTTAGGGTGTCTATTGAGAGATATGTACTTATTGCCATTGCAGGCTTTAAATTCGTGGTTACGAAAGTTTCAAGGTTAGCTTCTTTAGTATCTTACTGCCTAACTTAGCTCGCTTATTGAGCTGTTATATACACTGTCTGGAGATTCTTTTCTTCTCTCCCTTCTTATTCCTCCTCCTCCATTCTTCATAAATTGTGTGTTTTGTTCTGTGCTCTTTTTAGGAGTGCTCCCATCTAGGGCAGTCCCTGTAGGATGCCCTGTAGAGGTGGCTTGTAGGAAGCAAATTCCCTCAGCTTTTGCTTGTCTGGAAATTGTTTAATCCTGCCATCATATTTAAATGATAGTCGTGCTGGATACAGTATCCTTGGTTCAAGGCCCTTCTGTTTCATTGCATTAAATATATCATGCCATTCTCTTCTGGCCTGTAGGGTTTCTGTCGAGAAGTCTGATGTTAGCCTGATGGGTTTTCCTTTATAGGTGACCTTTTTCTCTCTAGCTGCCTTTAAAACTCTTTCCTTGTCCTTGATCCTTGCCATTTTATTATTATGTGTCTTGGTGTTGTCTTCCTTGGATTCTTTCTGTTGGGGGTTCTGTGTATTTCCGTGGTCTGTTCGATTATTTCCTCCCCCAGTTTGGAGAAGTTTTCAGGAATTATTTCTTCAAAGAGACTTTCTATCCCTTTTCCTCTTTCTTCTTCTTCTGATACTCCAATAATATGAATATTATTCCTTTTGGATTGGTCACATAGTTCTCTTAGTGTTGTTTCATTCCTGGAGATCCTTTTATCTCTCTCTATGTCAGCTTCTATACGTTCCTGTTCTCTGGTTTCTATTCCTTCAATGGCCTCTTGCATCTTATCCATTCTGCTTATAAATCCTTCCAGGGATTGTTTCACTTCTGTGATATCCTTCCTGACATCTGTGATCTCCCTCCAGAATTCATACCACTGCTCTTGCATTTTTCTCTGCATCTCTGTCATCATGTTCATGATTTTTATTTTGAATTCTTTTTCAGGAGGACTGGTTAGGTCTGTCTCCTTCTCAGGTGTTGTCTCTGTGATCTTTGTCTGCCTGTAGTTTTGCCTTTTCATGGTGATAGAGATAGTTTGCAGAGCTGTTGTGAGTGACCGCTGGAAGGGCTTTCCTTCTTGTTAGTTTGTGGCCTTCCTCTCCTGGGAGATTAGCGACCTCTAGTGACCTATGCTTGGCAGCTGTGCTCAGACAGGGCTTCTGCTACCTGCCCATTTGCTATGGAGTTTATCTCCGTTGTTTCTGTGGGCGTGGCCTGGCTCGGGCTGCTCCTCCAAAATGGTGGAGCCCCGTTGGAGGAGGAGCGGCCGGGAGACTATTTATCTCCGTAAGGGGCCTCTGTGCTCCCTGTTTCCCAGGGGGTTAGAGTGCCCAGAGATCCCCAGATTCCCTGCCTCTGGGCTAAGTGTCCTGTCCTGCCCCTTTAAGACTTCCAAAAAGCACTCTCCAAACCAAAACAACAACAGCAACAACGAAAGAGGGAAAAAAAAAAAAAAAGGAAAAAATACGCGATTTTCTTTGTCCTCAGGTGCCGGTCCCAGGCACCCGCCCACCAGTCCTGCTGCCCTGCCTTCCTAGCACTGGGGTACCCATCCCTCCAAGGCCTCCAAAAAGCACTCACCAAGAAAAAAAGGGAAAAATGCACGACCCTCTCCATCCCCAGGCGCCAGTCTCAGGCACCCTCCCACCGGCCCTGCCACCCTGCCTCCCTGGCACTGGGGTCCCTGTCCCCCTAAGGCCTCCAAAAAGCACTCACCAAAAAGAAAAAAAAGGGAGAAACGCGTGATTTTCTTTGTCCACCAGGCACCCACTCACCGGTCTTGCTGCCCTGCCTCTCTGGTATTTGGGTTGCCATCCCTCCAAGGCTTCCAAAAAGCACTCGCCAAAAAAAAAGGGAAAAACGCGCGATTTTCTTTGTCCTCAGGCACTGGTCCCAGGCACCCGCTCACCAGTCCTGCCGCCCTGCCTCCCTAGTATTGGGAAAAACGTGCAATTTTCTTTGTCCCTAGGCGCCGGTCTCAGGCACCCGCTCACCAGTCTTGCTGCCCTGTTTCCCTGGTATTGGAGTCTCTATCCCTTTAAGGCTTCCAAAAAGCACTCGCCAAAAAGAAAAAAAAAGGGAAACACACGTGATTTTCTCTGTCCTCAGGTGGCAGTCTCAGGCACCCACCCACCGGTCCCGCCGCCCTGCCTCCCTGGCATTGAGGTCCCTGTCCCCTTAAGGCTTCCAAAAAGCACTCGTCAAAAAAAAAAGGGAAAAACGCGATTTTCCCTGTCCCCAGGCGCCAGTCTCAGGCACCCGCTCACCGGTCCTGCCGCCTTTGTCCTCAGGCGCCGGTCTCAGGCACCCGCTCACCAGTCTTGCTGCCCTGTTTCACTGGTATTGGGGTCCCTGTCCCTTTAAGGCTTCCAAAAAAGCACTCACCAAAAAAAAAAAACCGCTTGGGTTTCTTTCCACCTGCCGGGAGCCGGGGGGAGGGGCACTCGGGTCCCACCAGGCTGGGGCTTGTATCTTACCCCCTTCGTGAGGCGCTGGATTCTTGCAGGTGTGGATGTGGTCTGGATGTTGTCCTGTGTCCTCTGGTCTCTATTTTAGGAAGAGTTTTCTTTGTTATATTTTCATAGATCTATGTGGTTTTGGGAGGAGATTTCCACTGCTCTACTCACGCCGCCATCCTGGCTCCGCCCCCTGTTTTTACAATTTGAAAGTAACATTTCAAGAAATGATTGATTTGTTAAATTTTGTAAAAGGTGTCTTTTCTTGTAGTGAAGTTTTTTATTTTAATACAGTAAAATCTATCATGTTTGCATTATGATTGTCAATGACATTTTTCTTTTTTTAGTTCAAATTATCCCTTTCAAACTATGTTTAAAATTCATTTGGAATTCTACAGTGGTCCAATTATTTTCTCCATATAATGAGTCAATTTTTCCAATGGTATTTCCTATTAAACAATTTTCCTGTTTACAAGGTCAATTTCTGTGTACTTTATTCTATTTTTTGGTCTGTATGTGGTTTTTCATAATTGCCACACTCTATCTTTGGACTGTAATCTAATTTTTGTAGAGTGAGTCCCCTTCTTTGCTATTATTTCTCAAAATTTGTGTACTTTTTCAAGGGCATTTTATGCTTTTATATAAAATTTAGCACGTGCTCATTAAATTTATCAAAAATTCTATTGCAATCAGATTCAATTTATAAACTAATTTGTGGAGGATTAACATGTTTACAGTAAGTTATTTCATCCATGGTGAGATTTTGTTTTTGAGCATAAAGAGATATATATTTATGCAATATATTTATTTGTTGTTTTGTATATTTTAGTAGTTTTAATTTTTCTGAAAAAGTTTTCTACATCTAAACCTTTTCTTGGCTTGAAACCTAAATCGTTTTCAATTTTTTATTTATGAATATTTTTTCTATTGTAATATCTAGTTGGATTTTTTTTGTGGTTTAGGAGGACATTATTTTTTTTGTGAGTTAATTAGGTTAAATTTATTCTTATCCAGAGTTTTACAAACTGTTTTACTAATTCCATGTGTTTCCAGTATTCTGATTCTGTAGGGTTGATCAAATAGTCTGCAAAAAATGACAGTATTTTACTATTTTCTAATTCTTATACATTTTATTAATTTTTCCACTGATAAAATTATTGAGGACATTAGGGACAGTGCTAACGTACATCTCTGGTCATGTTGATTTTAAACAGAAAGTAAATATTCTTCCAAATTTCCTGCAGGAGTTTGGTATTACAGCTTTCTGTAAGCTATGGAAGATTCTATCTGTATCTTCTAGAATTTTTTTAAATCATAAGTACTAATTTTATTAACCTTTTCTGATTCTATTGAGATATTTGTGCATTTTTTTTCAATTAATTTGTTCAGTTGATAAATTATCTGGTGTGGAACAACCCTTGCAATATTGGACTAACCTGTAATTGATCATAATAAGATTTTTTTATTGAAGTATAATTGACATATAATATCCTATTAGTTTCAGGTGTATGTCATAGTGGTTCAGTTTCATACATTACAAAATAACCCCCAAGATAACTTTAATTGCTATTTGTCACCACACAAAATTATTACAATATTATTGACTATATTCTTTATGCTGTACATTTCATCCCCATGATTTATTCATCTATAACTGAAAGTTTGTACTTCTTAATCCCCTTCATCTATTTTGCCTACCTTCTTATCCTTCCCCTCTGAGGTTCTACGTATCTGTGAATCTGCTTCTGTCTTGCTTTGTTTGTTCATTTATTTTTTTTTTAGATTCCATGTACAACTGAAATCATATGCTGTTTGTATTTCTCTGACTTATTTCACTTAGCATAACACTCTCAAGATCCATTCATGTTGTCGCAAATGGCAAGATTTCATTCCTTTTTGTGACTGACTAATATTCCATTTTAAAATATACTACATCTTCTTTATCCATTCATCTACCAATGGATATAGGCTCTTCTATATCTTGGCTATTGTAATAATGCTGCAATGAAAATAGGGGTACCTCTTTGAACTGGTGTTTTCATTTTCTTCTAATAAATACTCAGATGTGGAATTCCTAGAATGTATGCTTGGTCTATTTTTAATATTTTGAGGAAACCCCATACTGTTTTCCATAGTGACTACACCAATTTACATTCCCACCAACATTGTATAATGGTTCTTTTCTCTCCTTATCCTCCAACACGTGTTATTTCTTGTCCTTTAGGTAACAGCCATTCTGGGAGGTATGAGATGTTATCTCATTGTGATTTTGATTTACATTAGCTTAATGATTAAATGTTGAGCACATTTTTTTTTTTTTTTTTTTTTTTTTTTTTTTTTTTTTCAATGGACAAATTGATATATATTTTTTTATTTTTATTTTATTTTTTTTTTTTTGAGAGGGCATCTCTCATATTTATTGATCAAATGGTTGTTAACAACAATAAAATTCAGTATAGGGGGGTCAATGCTCAATGTACAATCATTAATCCATCTCAAGCCTAATTCTCGTCAGTCTCCAATCTTCTGAAGCATAACGAACAAGTTCTTACATGGTGAACGAATTCTTACAGAGTGAATAAATTCTTACATGGTGAACAGTACAAGGGCAGTCATCACAGAAACTTTCGGTTTTGATCATGCAATATGACCTATAAACCATCAGGTCAAATATGAATATTCATTTGATTTTTGTACTTGATTTATATGTTGATCCCACATTTCTCCTATTATTATTATTATTTTTATTTTTAATAAAATGCTGAAGTGGTAGGTAGATGCAAGATAAAGGTAGAAAACATAGTTTAGTGCTGTAAGAAGGCAAATGTAGATGATCAGATGATCAGGTGTGTGCCTATGGACTAAGTATTAATCCAGGCTAGACAAGGGCAGCAAGACATCCACGGATGCAGAAGATTTCTCTCAAAGCAGGGGGGGTGAGGTTCTGAGCCTCACCTCTGTTGATCCCCAAATTCTCACCTGATGGCCCCCCTGCGACTGTGCCTGTCTTAGGTTGTTCCTCCCTTGAGGAATCTTACCCGTCTCTGGCTAACCAGTCATCTTCCGGGGCCATACAGGGAAATGTAAAGTTGGTAAGTGAGAGAGAAGCCATATTGTTTGCAAAGGTTAGCTTTTTACTTCTTTGCAGATTTATGCCCTGTGGCTTCTATGCCCAGCACTTGTCTCGAGGTATCTTTACCACCTGGAGGAATTATGATACTCGGTAAATTCGATATGAGGCACGAATTCTATTTAAAGTTTGTAATTAGGAAGGAAGAAGAAAAGCTATAGATGTAGCATATGAAGGAAACTTGGGAGGATTGATCATTTCTTTGACATATCTTCTTGTATAGTACCTTAAGTATGTATAGGTTTTAAACTACTAACTAATTTGCACACACATATTGACATAATAGGAATACGGTGACATAAACAAAGCAAATCTATAATTACCAGCCATCTCCAGTGAAGCCAAGAAAACCATTTAGGCACCCTAGGCATTTGTGAAAATTTATCTATGATATGATGGATATTTTCCAACTGTACTTGAACCATCAGACAAATTAAAGCAGCCCATTTCTGGGATCTGTTCACATCCCATATGTTCTTTTAACCATAGATAGTCTATAGTCATGAGATTTTGGGGTGCTACAACTTGCACCCCTCCCAACTCCTGGTTGAGTTCCAACAGTACAGATCCAGTCAAATTCGTTGTCTCACTGTATGCACATGCCAGCCTAGACATCTCCCTCCTCCTTCTTATGGCAAGTCCAGGAGATGGTGGGCTGGATGCAGCCACAACTGCAGCATCGTCCGGATCCCTGTGGAGGCTTTTTGATGATCATCCCCCGGCACGAGTCCTCCAGAGAGTGCTGATGCCGGAAGCTCCTCCTCATATCGTATCTTAGTTCATTTTCTGGGTATCCAAGCTAGGCCTTGATCTTCTGCGTAGAAACAAACAGACCCTTTGCCCACACTTTGACATGCCCTCTATACCACTGTGCAGAACTCATTGGAGGTCAGCACACAGTAACTGCTTTTTTTTTTTTTTTTTAATTAAGAGAAAGGAATATTATCAGAAAAGAGTACCTCCATAGCTGATCATCTGACACCCTTTAAGTGATCAACATTAAGGATATTTAAAGCATACCTTTGATTTACCAATAGTTTTATCCTGTTAAGGAGTAATCCCCCTTTTCTTTCTTTCTTTCTTTTTTTTTTTTTTAATTTTTAATCTACACTTACCTGAAGAATACTATGTTTTGAGCACATTTTATCATGAAATATTTTAAATAATTTTTTAACTTTTGCATGTGTCATAAATCAAATGAGTCTACAAGTATTTTTTTTCCTTACTATTTCATTTTCCAGTTTGTAATCAAAGTTACATGAACTTTCATAAAATAAATGGAAAACTTTTCTTCTATTTCCATGTTCTGTAAAAATATATACAAGGATAACCTGTCCCTTGAACGTTTGTAAGAGTGCATCAATAGAGGTCATTTTTTCTCTTCTGTGACTTCTTATTGAGAATATGGGTGGACTCTAATCATCACCTGAATTTCTTTAGTAAATAATGATCACTTAAGTTTTCTACTTTGTCCTGCACTATTTTAGGCATTCTATGTATTTTCCAAAAACTTAAACATCTCCTCTCAATAATCAAAATATATTATAATACAGTTGTTCATAATATTCCTTTAATATCTTGCAACTATTATTGTGTCTGTAGTTAGACATTTCTTTTTCATTCTGTGTTTTATCTCTATTTAAATGGCTTCTATTTTTCTTGACCCATTACCTGATGATTGTCTATTTATTAATCTTTTTCAAATAACCAGGTTTTGCTTGGTTAAACTTTTTTTTAAATTTTTTTCTATTTTGTTTGATTGTTTTCTATTTCAATGATCTCTTCCTAACCTTCTTGTTTGTCTGGATTTGGTTATCATTCTGTCAGTGTTCAACTGACTTCTTGAAGTGAATGCTTGTCTCAGTTTTTCCTATTTACTCTTTCTTGATCTGTGAAGAATGTACTTAAAGCTGAAATCTTTCTCTAAGCAGAATTTTTCTGTGTCACACAGTTTTGGCATGTTGTGTCTTCATTGTCATGCAGTTCTAAGTACTTTTTAATTTGTCTTATGAGATCCTCTTCATGCAAGAGTATTAAGTAGACCACTTTTTAGTTTCCAGATATACTGGATTTTAAGCTGTTCTTTTGTTATCAACTTTATTTTGTTGGATTATAATCAAAGAAGATAGTTTTTGAGGTGCTGATTCTTTGAATTTATGAAACTTCCTTTGAGGCTTAAAACAAAATTGATTTCTGGGAGTAGCCTTGAATGAATGTAGGAAGTTATATATTTATTCAGCTCTCGTGTTCTAGAACATTTGTTTCTTTTACAAGAACATAATATGTCTATTACAAAGTTCTTTTTAAGTCATTTTAAACCCATTTGTCTGTTATTAAAAATTCTAATCCAGTTTCCTTTCAGTTAAGATTTGCCAAAAGGAACAAATCTGTTCTAACAAATGTTTATCTGTTTTCTGTATCATTATATTCAAACTTCTGTTGTTCTTTTATTTCAAATGAGTGTCAGACTTTTGACTGATGTGTAAAGAATTTTCTTTTTTGTTGACTTTTGTTATAGTAGGAGTTATTTTGGTCACCTTAATTTATTTTGTCACCCCATTTATTTCTTTTATCTTCCTTTATACCTGTCATTAGATACATAATCTCTTCTGATTTGAAATTTAAGCATGCTAAATTTATTTATCTAGTGTTTACTTTTAACTTTCTACTATTACTCAGGCTTATACATGTTAATTTATTTCCTACAAATTTCCTCTTAACATTATCCATATCTTCCTCCAGAGCAGAGATGCCTCAGCACATTTCAGTTCCCTCCAGTCTCCCTGCAGCCCCCAACACCCAACCCCTCAGCATATCACTATCATCTATACATCTAGTCCTGGATTTTTTAATATAGAAAACTAAGTAGGTAGGTAGATATATCAAATATAGATAGATAGGATGTATTAATCCTTAAATGTGTGGATAAAGATAATATCCTTAGTCATTTACTCAGTGTTACTTTTAGTGTCATAATCTATAAACCTAAGCTTATTTTCTGGTATGTGTTTATTTCCTCTAAGAATTATGTGAAAGCCTTTGGACAACAAATTTTTTGAGGGCTTGCACCCAAGAATATCTGTAATTTAACTCTCACATTTAAATGATAGATTAGCTAGATAACTAATATTGGTTTAAAGATCCTTTCCCTCAAAGTTCAGAAATATTTACTCCATCAGTCTTGCATTTGAGACATGCTGAGAAATCCAATTTCATTTTGATTTTTCTTTATTTGTAGGTGATCTTTTCCTCCTTTCTGGAAGTTTTTATTAGGGTTTTTTAGCTCTTCCTTTTTTTTTTTTTTTTCTAATTTGGACCTCTCTGGCCCCTTTCAGTCTGAGATATTTAGTTTATCTTTATTTCTGACACGCTAGTCACTACTTATATAAATATTTCCATCTCTCAATATTTTTCTCCTAGAGGGACTCCCACATATGTTGGAAATTCTACTTTTGTTTTGAAATCTATTTTTCATTTTTTTCTGTTTGCTTATCATTTTCGATACCATCTAGGGAAACTTTGAAACTTCATCTTGTAGTGCATTATTTTTTTGTTACTATTCATTTGCAAAACACTGTGCAAAGTGTTTTGAGTCTTCTTTCAAACTTTTACACCTGTCCTCAGCAGGGCCTCTCGTGGGGATGGTTGTCTATGAGACACAGGGAGAGGCAGGACCTAGAATTGCAGTGGTGGTTGAGCACCTCCTCGGATTCAGGCTTGGCTGAGAATCACTGTGTACTTACAGGGCAGGCTCTGTTCTCTTCCAGGAGCATTCTCCCCTGGTGATTATCAACTCACCCTGGAATGTAGATGGACAAGAGCTAGAGGAAGGAAAACAGTCAGAGGCTGGTGGGTATGCTTATGTTTTTGCCACTCCAGTAAGCCTGGTCTCTACCCTGAATTTGTCCCTTGGTCACAGGCCAGTGCTAATTGGCACTGCTGGTTTCTGCCTCACAGTTGCAATGGGGCAGAGAAGCATCTTCCTAAGGGAGGAAAAAGACCACCAAGTGAAAGCTTTCTTTTCAGCAGACCTTCATTCTATGGCCTACTTGGTTCTCAGTCTCTCCTCACACCACAACTCAAACAGCTTCTGTTTCTGCAGGAGTTTCAAATTGTCTATGTCAAGTACAATTAATAATTAAGTTCTTGCTTCTGTGGCATCTCTAGAGAGGGGTTTGGAAAAAGGAGGTAACAGACTGTGTTTTTCACTATCTCCTCAGAAGCCAGGGGTATCCTGAATTTTTCTGAGTCTCTCTCTTTCTATTACCCCACTTTTATCAATTCTCCTTGGAGTAAAAGATGTTTACAGACTTCTACTTCTATTTTTAAATAGTTGTGATTTCTCTCAAATTTTTAGAGAAATAGAACAAAGCATGGACTGTGGCTCAGGAATGTGTTAGAAGGGATGTTTCATATATCACTTAATAATTATTTAGTATTTAAAGATTATTGTTTAAAAATGTTGATGAGTATTCTGAAGTGAGGATGGTAAAAGGTGTGAATAGGATGATACTCATAGATGATTTTTGGGAATAGATTTTGCATATATAATATAAAACATTTTTAGCATTTGACACTTGCTTTTATGAAACTGTCAAAGTTGCTGCATTAGAATATCCTTATTCTAACTGAGTCCTACATATTAATGTGTCTCATTTTTATTTATTGCCTCCTATGAGCTGAGCACTGCAACATGCTTCTGCTTATCACTTAGGAAAGTTTTCATATGATTCCTCAGCCTCACAAAAGGTGAAATAACTAACTATAGGGTCCAGGTCATCTGCTTCCAGAGTCTCAACAGTTTCCCCTAGACCATAGCAGAGTGAGCAGGGGTAATTAGTAGCACAAGTGAACCACTCTCCTCTTCCCTTTCAACACTCTCATTCTGGTTTGCAGCTGCGCAGGGACCCCTTCTAAGCACAGCTTCCATGGAAATGACACGCTCACAAACTTTAACATTCACAGAGTCATGGAAGTTCACATCTACTCCATTTCCACAGCATCTTCATAGGTGACTTACCAGCTCACTGGATTTGAGGGAATTTTAATACATGATAGATTAATTTGCCTCCCTCTCAAAAGATATTTAGGTAATTCTTAGTAACCTCCAGCACCTTAATTCAAGGGAATGAATAATGTGGTCATTTTCAGCCTTGTGGCAGGGCTAGTGGGAGAAACGTTTTTGAATCATCAAGTGTGGAAGTATCAAGTGTTGGGCTTGGCACACGCTGAGCCACCTGTGTGGGCAGCTCTGCTCGCACCACCCACACGGCTGATTAGTGGTCTCTCTTTGAGTAACCGACCTAAAGAGACAGGTATGGAGAGGCTCACGACCCAACTTCAAAAGAAGACAAACATCATCACTTTTAGATCATCAAAAAATCATGTACATTTATATACATATTTCTTACGTACATGTTATTTATAAAGTATATTATTAGAAAATTTAGTTTTATCCAAGATGTATTATAAAAGCATGTTAACATGTTCTGCTCTGGATACTGTATACTCATATCACATGAAAAGAATTAGGTCAACTAGTTAGCTCAGCTGAAGTCATGACTTTGAGTTTTCATTCTTTCAAAGTTCTTGCCTTGTACTAAAATGGCCGACATGATCGATGCCCAGCTGTGTGATCAATGCCCCGCCTTTCCTCCTCTTGTCCCCTCAGCTCCAGCCACAGTGGCTCCTTGCTGCTCCTTGGTTACACCAGCCACACTTCTGCATTTCTGTCATCTCTGCCCGAAACATTCTTGTCCCGGAGCCAAACCTTCCTTAACGATTCTGTATACAGGGCACCCATGCTAACCACTCCGTATCTCCACATCCCTACTTATTTTATATCCCTTATCACCATCTGGCATACAATAAACAGCATTTATTTATGTACTTGCTGCCTTTCCCTATTGGGATATAAATTCCATGGGAACAAAGACTTTGATTTCTTAAAGTACCATGCCTAGTTTAAGAAATGATTTGGGATTTAGTACTCATTAGTTAATGAATAAACCCAAAGAGAATTTAACCATTCTATCACAGCATTATTCATGATAGCAAAGATATGGAAATGACACAAATGTCCAACAGCAGATGAATGGATAAAACAGATGTGATATATTTATACCACAGAATATTATTCAGTCATGAGCAAGAAGGATATCCTGCCATCTGAAACAACATAGATGGACATTGAGCACATTATGCTGAGATAATGCAGACAAAGAAAGACAAGTATTGTATATATGTGGAATCGAAAATAGTCAAGCCTTTAAAGACAAAATAAACATAACAAACGGCAGTCAAATGGTGGCTACCAGCAGATGGTGATGGTAGTAAAGGTTACAAACTGGTGGCCAGTACTAAATAAGTCACAGACTGGATATAGGCAATAATATTGTACTACTGTTGTGATATTGTTACAACAGCAGCTATGTTACAATATGTAAATGTATTAAAGTAACACGCTGTACTATACACCTTTAATTTATACAATGTTACAAGTGAAATATATCCAATTAAAGAAAGAACTTCAGAAACGTGACACTGCAAAGGTTTGGGGGATACCCTTATGAGATACCAAATACAAATAAATACTAATCTGTAAAATTAAAAATTAAAAAAGGGAATGCAAGTATCATGCATGTTATAGTAAGGATCATACAAATCTAAAGTAATGCCATATTAAAAAAATGGCATAAAGTTTCTGCAAATGACTTAAGGTGCACAGGGTTTTATATAAATAAAAGGCTATTAAAATTTTTTCTGTCTTCTATCCCTTTGTATAAGTCTTAGTTACTGCTTTTAACAGTCAATACTTGTGTAGCATTGAATTTTTAATAATCTAAGTCTTGTTTAATTGAAACTATTTGGGGATAAAAGCTGCCAATCAAGTCAACAAATTTCTAGGTTCCTATGTTCAAGTTTTCAGATATTTCTTTATCTCTAGAGTATGAGTTGAAAGATAATGTTTGTGATTGAGATTTTAGGTTATTATAATCATTATTAGAACCATATCATAAAACTGGATGGCAGATGTAGTTTTAATTCTACCATATAAATCAGGTGTAAGAAGTGTCACTTGACTATGTATCTTGGCAATCAGATTGAGTCTATGTTTATACCTTTCTTTGCCACTGTGGCAAGAAATTCAACTATAGTCATTACTGGAGAATTTCCCCTTCTCTTTCTTTAAGATTCTATGAAGATCCCAGGATTCTATGCAGTCCAGGAAGGGTCCCTGGTCCTTTGTTCTCAATGACTGCTGAAAACATGATTTTGTTTCAAGCTGGCATTTTTCCCTTGGAGGAGGAACAGACCAAGTGCCAAAAGAAGCTACAGGCTCTCTGACTCATCCTCCACTTCCAAACTATCCTCTTTCTCTTTCTTCAAGCATAAAACCATAAACATGAAAGATTCAATTTACCACGTTCTATGACAGCTTAGGTAAGCCATGTGATACAATCTGGGCAATGAGTTGAAAGCAGAAGCTGACTGGTATTGCATTTTGCCAGTTAACCCCCTTGCCCTATTTTGCCTCCTGAACAGTGGTGTTAGGCTGTGGGTACAGATGCCATGTAAAATACAAAAAATAACAGTCAACATACTAAGATGGGCAAAATAGGGAGACCACAAAAGCCTGTTTCCCTCATGAGCTAGCTGAGCAGCTGAGCTAATGCCAAGAACCAACTACCTATGAACTAAATTTCATTTCTGAAAAATAAGCACCTATTTAAGATATTTCAAAATCTTTTTCTTGTAGTTGAACCCATCTATAATAGAAACACCAAGCTTGCTTAAGGGAATATTTGTGTGGTGTGGTGGCCCTACTGCCTGGGGTCCCACCTCTTTAGATATATAATGCTGTTATGTCCATAGTGCTGCCTCTCTGGGCAATCATGGTAAAGTGGGTACAGTTCTCCTAAATTCTGGTAACACTTCAAAAGCCAGACTCCTTCCCAGTCTTGGGGAATTTCACCATTATCCAGAGTGAACAGTTCCATCCTTTACCCTCTAAACACTGTTTATTCTTCTTCCCCTTTGGAAAGATCAAGCATATTCACTGTAAATGGGACTTCTAAATTAGGATTTCTTAATTAGGTGGGAAAGGGTAGGAAAAGTAGATGATGATATTTTTTTCCCCTATTCATTTGCCCAGTTACAGTATTATGACCTACCTTCTCTTGGGGTAATATTTAATTTAGTCATCTAAAAGATTAATTTTAAATTTCAGGGTCTATCTCAGCTACCAATCAACTGAATGATAGACACACCCAATACATTGTTGGTTAAGATACCAAAGCACATATTCCAATATTTTAAATCTTAAGCTCTCCTATTAAAGACAATCACAGACACAACCAAAGTTTAATTTGAAGGCAGAATTTATCACTAGAGATAAAAGAAAATAAAAGCTCCTTTTCAGCTCTCTCTAATGACTTGAAATCCACCTTCAATCCAGAGCCCCTGTATTATGTTCATGTAAAAAAGTACAGTTTAAAAGCATTTCTCCTTGTCCAGAAATAAGCCAAACTTATTTGCAGAATAGTTGAAACTATTGCCTCCATTTTTTTCTGACTGAAGAGAAATATGTTATTTCTTTCATCTCAGAAAAAAAAATCACTTAAGTCCACTTTTCCCATCTGCAGCTGTCCGATGTCTTTGTTCCCTTCTGCAAAAAATTCCCAAAGATGTCTATATTTGTTGTCTCCAGTTCTTCTCCATTCCTCAGCCTATTCATATAAGGTTTCCACCTCTACAGCACTACCAAAACTGTTCTTGTTAAGGTTGGTAAGGGAGTCAATGGCTCCTCACTGCTATACCCAAAGGTGAGTTCACACAATTGATTATCCCTGCTTCCTTCCTTCATTTTCTTTTTAAAGTTTTCAGGGCCCTGCATTCTCTCAGTGTTTCTCCTTCCTCACTATTCACTCATTCTCAGTCTCATTTCTTGGTCCTGACAATCTCTCCTTCCTATCAATGTGGAAGTGCCCTAGCAATCAGTTCTTAGCTCTCCTATCTACACATACCCATTCACCCATTACGATGGCTTTAAATGCCTTCTTTTATATTAACAGCTCCCAAACATAAATTTCCAGGTCAGATCTCTTGCTTTATCTCCAAGCTGATGTATCCACCTGCCTACATGAAATAACCACTTGAGTGCTCAATGGAAATCTCACTGTCAATATATATATGTCAATATATCATGTTGATGCTAGGTTGAATCTGAAAAGATGACTTTATTATATATAAAGGGAATTGGAAATAGATTTAGAAACTGTTACCAAAACTTTGAATATCTACCATAAAGAAGATCAATACTAGAGAAAACTAAAGGAATTAAAAATTCCTTCTTCCTATGAATGAAAAATAAGGAGTTGATCAACTTATTTTTTTAGGAAGAAATCTACATACACATGACTATACTGTCCACTTTTTGTGCCTAGCCCATTTCTTCAGTAATTAAATCTTTCAAAATTAATATGCAGATTTCAGAGACAATGCTATAGATTTTCTAAAATCTCATTCCTAAACTAGTAGAGTGCTTCAGAAGTATTAATACAAGTTTCTCTTTTCCCAACTCCCTATATTCTCCTCAATGCAAAGAAAAATGACAAAGTTATATTCCTAAAGGAGATTTATCTGATTATCTCAGAAAAGAACAATCCCCAAATCTGGTGTTGATGCTGTTATTAACAACATCGGCCATTGCTTCCCCTCTTCCCAAGTTCATGAGGACATGTTTTCCATTTTCATAGGACTGTGAGAAACAGCTGAGAGAATAACCATGTGATCATGACCATCACTCTAAGCAGTTCAGAACAGAACTTCCTCCCAACATGAAAGAGCCAGACAAAGCACTTCTGTGGATCTGGTAATTTTCAGAAGACTCCTCAACAGACCAAGAATGTAACAATATCACACCAAACATTATGGTTAATTTTGGGTGATCTTAGTGACCCTGACCTAATCTTAGGATCTCTTCAGCATACTCTGCAGAATAGAATAGAAATTATAATTTCCATATAACATTTCTATATAATATTTTTATATTCTTCAGGATTTATGCTCAAGTTTTTCACTCACATTGAACCTTTAGTTACCAAAGATATTCTAATTTTTATTTACTGTTTAAAAAATATATAACATCACCTCACACCAGTAAGGATCGCCATCATTGAAAAGATAAACAACAACAAATGTTGGCGAGGTTGTGGAGAAAGGGGAACCATCCTACACTGCTGGTGGGAATGTAAATTAGTTCAACCATTGTGGAAAGCAGTATGGAGGTTCCTCAGAATGCTCAAAATAGAAATACCATTTGACCCAGGAATTCCACTTCTAGAAATTTACCCTAAGAATGCAGCACTCCAGTTTGAAAAAGACAGATGCACCCCTATGTTTATCACTGCACTATTTACAATAGCCAAGATATAGAAGCAACCTAAATGTCCATCAGTAGATGAATGGATAAAGAAGATGTGGGACATATACACAATGGAATATTACTCAGCTGTAAGAAAAAAACAGATCCTACCATTCACAACAACGTGGGTGGGGCTAGAGGGTATTATGCTCAGTGAAATAAGCCAGGTGGAGAAAGACAAGTACCAAATTATTTCACTCATATGTGGAGTATAAGAACAAAGAAAAACTGAAGGAACAAAACAGCAGCAGAATCACAGAACCCAAGAATGGACTAACAGTTACCAAAGGGAAAGGGACTGGGGAGGATGGGTAGGAAGGGAGGGATAAGGGTGGGGAAAAAGAAAGAGGGCATTACGATTAGCATGTATAGTGCATGGGGGGCATGGGGAGGGCTGTGCAACACAGAGAAGACAAGTAGTGATTTTACAGTATCTTACTACGCAGATAGGCAGTGACTGTGAAGAGGTATGTGGGGGGGACTTGGTGAAGGGGGAGCCTAGTAAACATAATGTTCTTCATGTAATTGTAGATTAATGATACAAAAAAAATTTTATATATATATATAAAACCTTGATCCTCAATCTCTGGAGACTAGGTCTATAAACAATAAGAAAATCTTTTGAAAGTTTGTTCATGTTGATGCTAGATTGAATCTGAAAAGATGACTTTATTATATATAAAGGGAATTGGAAATAGATTTAGAAACTGTTACCAAAACTTTGAATATCTACCATAAAGAAGATCAATACTAGAGAAAAAAATTACAAGATGCTACACTAGAAAAATTCTTTGTAAAAAAAATCAGTGATAACTTAATAATGATTTTAATAGTTCACATTTACTGAGAAGAATGTTAGTATACAATACTGTACTAAGTATATTACATGCACCCTCTTATTCAGAACTGAAGACAAATTATGTAATTATTATTTTCTTGCCAGTTTGCAAGTTTCTATAAAATTTAGAGTTTAAATTACTATATGACTTACTTGCTAGAAGTCATATAGCTGGTAAAGGATGAGGACAAGACACCAACTCAAATTTACTTTGACTCTAAGCCCATTTTCTTTACTGTAGCTTAAGAAGGTTTATCAAGGTCCAATAGGACCTAATTACTTGCACTAATTATGGGGGGTAGACACCAGTGGAGATTTGTAAAGTAGATTTCTGGTCCTGGAAATTAACTCTGACATTTGCTGTTGAAACATTTAAAGAAATAAATGAGGTTTAAAATACAATAACCATAAAATCTGTGGCAAATTGTATTAGTGTTTGAGAAGCTCCAGTCCAATGGGTGAGGCAGGTCAGCAAGAAACCCAGGGGTAGTGATAAACACTGTGTCTACTGTATCCCAGACAGTTTGTGAGGCCCTGGAGATACTACCCAAAGAAGTCAAGTAAAAAAATGAATAGTTGACCCTAGGCAGGTAAAAAGGAACCAAATAATAAAATATCTTAAATAGCAAGCTTAAGAGTTTGCATTTTATTCTGACACTGATAGATGAACAATGAGGGGAGAACATGGTGAGATATGAATTTCAGAAAAATCAGTTTAAGTAACAGCTCGATTTAACAAACATGTATTAAAATTCTTCTGTGACCCTGGTAGTGTGCCCAACAGTGAGATGGGCGATGAATGCCTGCTGGGGGACTCTGCAGAACACTGTCCAGAAGAAGAGAATGCTCAGGCTTCTGATCACTTCATCATGTTCCCTGGCAGTAAAATGATATGAGATGAATGGCAGCAACTTACCAGTTTTCTGACAGCTCCCTGTTAATTTGTGATCTGAGAAAGAGGGGACTTAACTATTTCAAAAAAGGAAAGAACATACTGATTTTTAATGATTTTCAACTAAAAGAGCACCCCCATCTGGGTTTGCAGATTGACACATAGTGAAGTAGGCTCCTACCTTGCTACAGACATCGGGAGATGGGGGTTCTCTCTTTCTCGATGGTTATGTTTCAAAAGGATGGCTTCCAGGTCTTAAAGAAAGACATTCCTGGGTCATAACATTGGCAAGACCTGGAAAAAGGCTTACATTTCCAAGAGGCAGAGAAAGAATTTACATTATCAGATTTACTAAAGTAAATGCATGAAGAAAAGGAAGGTGAGGGATCTGTAGCCAGGAAGGAATATGTCTAAAGTTTAATCAAGCTGAAGGAAATGTTAAGGCATCTTGGTCATAACTACCAAGATGGCAAAAATGTTTGGTGGGTAATTCTGTTTTTTCAGATAATACTTAACCTCCTATATAACATAAAAAACAGCCCCATATTTGTTAAATATGGTTAAATAAAGGATTATTTGATGTAAGGCTACAGAAATTTCTGCCTGTGACTCTCCAGTGGACCACATATATAAGAGAATGTTTTCTAAGTATTACTTCTGTGCGATCTTTTCCCATGAGTCCAACAAACCACGTTGATACATGGACATATGGTGACAAGTAAAGCTGCTGTCAAAGGCAGTCTTCTTCCACCTCAATATTTTAATACTCAGTGTTATGGTTGTTATGCATAAAAGGAGCAGTTTTAAACACTTAAGTAGATAGATCTAAGCCTTAAAAAAATAACCTTGATCACTTACCAAATGTAAACATTTCCCTGTATGGCCCTGGAAGATGACTGGTTAGCCAGAGATGGGTAAGATTCCTCAAGGGAGGAACAACCTAAGACAGGCACAGTTGCAGGGGGGCCATCAGGTGAGGAATTGGGGATCAACAGAGGTGAGGCTTAGAACCTCCCCCCACCCCCCGTTCTGAGAGAAATCTTCTGCATCCGTGGATGTTTTATTGCCCTTGTCTAGCCTGGATTAACACATAGTCTACAGGCACATATGTTTTCTACCTTTAGCTTGCATCTACCTACCACTTCAGCAGTTTATTAAAAATAATAATAATAAAGAGAGAAATGTGGTATCCACATATAAATCAAGTATAAAAATCAAATGAATATTCATATTTGAAATGACTGTTTATAGTTCATAATGTATGATCAAAACCAAAAGTTTCTGTGATGACTGCCCTTGTACTGTTCACCATATAACTTATTCACTATGTAAGAATTTGTTCTCCATGTAAGAACTTGTTTGTTATGCTTCAGAAGATTGGAGACTGACGAAAATTAGGCGTGGGGTGGATTAATGATTATACATTGGGCATTGACGCCCTATACAGAATTTTATTGTTGTTAACAACCATTTGATCAAAAAGAATAGGAGAGATGCCCTCACAGAAATAAATAAATAAATAAATAAATAAATAAATAAATAAATAAATAAATAAATAAATAAAATAAAGTACACACTTCCAATTGTAAAATAAGTAAGTGACCGGGATGTAATGTATAGCATAAGGAATATAGACAAAATACTGTGACAACTTGGTATGGTGATAGCTGGTACCTAGAATTATCATGTATATAAATGTTCAATCACTGTGTTGTACACCTGAAACTAATGCAATACTGTATGTCAACTAACCTTCAATAAAAAATAATTATCTAAAAAAAATAAAAATAAAAATAACCTTGAAAAATCAACCTTGTAATGATATTTGCCCTAAGACTCTAATTTGTGAAATTAAGGAGTTCCACATTAAAAGGCAACACATTCTCAGAAGTAGTCTGCCCTTTATGGTGCTCTTTTTTTTTTTTTTTCCACATTTAGTGATTTTTAAAAATTGGAATTTCATAGGGTATCACAAGGGAAATTGGGACAGAGTGTTGGAAGTAAGCTTTCTGCAGAGTATGGCCTGGGCGATTCCTCCCAGAGGGACTTACCTGACCTGCCTGACATCTGAAAGAGGACATGGAACATGTGCATTTTTATAGCAGGAACAGGAGGAAACAGGTCCTATGAGAATGACAAGGCATCAGCTTGTTCAATAAGTGATTAAAAGAAAGGCAAAGATGGCGGCGTGAGAGGAGAGACAGAGGCTTCCTTCTAAAACTGGGTACAATTAGAAAATTTTATTGGTGCAACTAATCCTGAGAGAGCAACAGGAAAGAGGACGGCTTCAAACTGCACACATCTGGAGAAGAGAGCAGACCTCGTGGAATGGGGTAATGTAACAGAGCTGTGGCTCTGTGGGACCCGAGCCCTCCCCCACCCCAGCTCACTGGTGGGAGGAAGAGAAATGGAGCAAGGAGGGAGTGGAAGGCTTGGGAATGCTGAATACCTAGCTCTGGAGAGCTGCTCTGGGAGCACAAACCTACATTTCATGGTACTTTCATGAGACTTGCCTTACTACCGGGTTGGAAAGTTAATACAGGCAGAGTTCCCAGGGAGACTGGGATTCCGGCTGCTTGTGGAAAGCAGGGATCCATATCTGGCTGCTCTGGGACAAAAACTTATACCTGTGTGACCAGCACACTGGCTCGGGCAGTGGAGACAAGCACAGCAGCTGGGAGGCGGGGAACAGCTCTTTCTCCCCACAGGCACCAGAACCGCTCCCGGGAAACCCCCAACATTGCTTTACAGAGACTACAGCTTCTAGACACTAGAGGGCACCATATACAAACATAAAACGCCAAAGGAACTTGTTCAGAGTAAAACTGTTAATACAACTCCCAAGAAAGATTAAATTATATGGACTTCATGACTCTTCCTGAAAGGAAGTTCAAAATAAAAATCATTAACATTCTAATGGAGGTACGGAAAGACATCCAAGAACTCAGGAATTAATTCAGGTCAGAGATACAATCATTGAAGAGCACAATAGAGGGTATTAAAAGCAGGTTGGATACCATGGAGGAGACAATAAATGAAATAGAAACTAGAGAAGAGGAATACAAAGAAGCTGAGGCACAAAAGAGAAAAAAGGATCTCTAAAAATGAAAATATATTGGGAGAACTGTGTGACCAATCCAAGCGGAAAAATATTCGCATTATAGGGATACCAGAAGAAGAAGAGAGAGAGAAAGGGATAGAAAGTGTCTTTGAGGAGGTAGTTGCTGAAAACTTCCCCAATCTGGGGAAGGAGACAGTCTCTCAGGCCATGGAGATCCACAGATCTCCCAACACAAAAGACCCAAGGAACACAACACCAAGACACATAGTAATTAATATGGGAAAGATCAAGAATAAGGACAAACTGTTAAAAGTATCCAGAGGCAGAAATAAGATCACATACAAAGGAAAGCCCATCAGGCTAATATCAGATTTCTCAGCAGAAACCTTCCAGGCCAGAAGGGAGTGTCATGACGTATTTAATGCCATGAAGCAGAACAGCCTGGAACCAAGATTACTTTATCTGGTGAGATTATCATTTAAATTTGAAGTAAGGATTAAATAATTTCCAGATAAGCAAAAGCTGAGAGAGTTTACATCCCACAAAACATCTCTGCAGTCTATTTTGGAGGGACTGCTATAGATGGAAGTGTTCCTAGGGTTGGATAGCAGTCAACAGAGGTAGTAAAAACACGGAAGGGAAGATGGAGCAGCTGATTGCAAGCAAACCCAAAATTAAATTGACTGTCCCCAAAGTCAATCAAGGGATAGACAAAAAGTACAGAATTTGATACCTAATATATAAAGAATGAAGGAGGAAGAAAAAGGAGGAGAAATAGAAAAGAACATTTAGATTGTGTTTGTAACAGTATACTAAGTGAGTTAAGTTAGACTCTTAGATAGTAAGGAAAGTAACCTGGAACCTTTGGTAACCACGAATCTAAAGCCTGAAATGGCAATAAGTACATACCTATCGATCACCCGAAATGTCAATGTACTGAATGCACCAATCAAAATACATAAAGTCACTGAAAGGATAAAAAAACATGACCCATCTATATGCTGCTTACAAGAGACTCACCTCAAACCCAAAGACATGTACAGACTAAAAGTCAAGGGATGGAAAAACATACTTCATGCAAACAATAGGGAGAAAAAAGCAGGTGTTGCAGTACCAGTATTAGACAAAATAGACTTCAAAACAAAGAAAGTAACAAGAGATAAAGAAGGACATTACATAATGATAAAGGGCTCAGTCCAACAAGAGGATATAACCATTATAAATATATATAAATCCAACACAGGAGCACCAGCATATGTTAAACAAATACTAACAGAACTAAAGGAGGAAATAGAATGCAATGCGTTCATTTTAGGAGACTTCAACACACCATTCACTCCAAAGGACAGATCCACCAGAGAGAAAATAAGTAAGGACACAGAGGCACTGAACAACACACTAGAACAGATGGATCTAATAGACATCTATAGAACTCTAGCCCCAAAAGCGACAGGATAGACATTCTTCTCAAGTGTACATAGAACATTCTCCTGAATAGACCACATACTAGTCCACAAAAAGAGCCTCAGTAAATTCAAAAACACTGAAATTCTACCAACCAACTTTTCAGAGCACAAAGGTATAAAACTAGAAATAAATTGTACAAAGAAAGCAAAAAGGCTCACAAACACATGGAGGCTTAACAACACACTTCTAAATAGTCAATGGATCAATGACCAAATTAAAATGGAGAACCAGCAATATATGGAAATAAATGACAACAACAACACAAAGCCCCAACTTCGATGGGATGCAGCGAAAGCAGTCTTAAGAGGAAAGTATATAGCAACCCAGGCATATTTAAAGAGGGAAGAACAAACCCAAATGAATAGTCTAACATCACAATTATCAAAATTGGAAAAAGAAGAACAAATGGGGCTTGAAGTCAGCAGAAGGATGGACATAATAAAGATCAGAGAAGAAATAAAAAAATTGAGAAGAATAAAACTACAGAAAAAATCAATGAAACCAAGAGCTGGTTCCTTGAGAAAATAAACAAAATAGATAAGCCTCTAGCCAGACTTGTTAACAGAAAAATAGAATCAACACACATCAACAGAATCAGAAATGAGAAAGGAAACATCACGACGGGCCCAACAGGAATACAAAGAATTATTAGAGACTGCTATGAAAACCTATATGCTAAGAAGCTAGAAAACCTAGAAGAAATGGACAACTTCCTAGAAAAATACAACCTGCTAAGACTAACCAAGGAAGAAACACAAAATCTAAACAAACCAATTACCAGTAAAGAAATTGAAGAGGCAATCAAAAAACGACGCAAGAAAAAAAACCCTGGGCCAGATGGGTTTACCTTGGTATTTTATCAGACATACAGAGAAGATATAATACCCATTCTCCTTAAAGTTTTCCAAAAAATAGAAGAGGAGGGAATACTCCCAAACTCATTCTATGAAGCCAACATCACCCTAATTCCAAAACCAGGCAAAGACCCTACCAAAAAAGAAAATTACAGACCAGTATCCCTGGTGAACATAGATGCAAAAATACTCAATAAAATATTAGCAAACTGAATTCAAAAATATATCAAAAGGATCAAACACCACGACCAAGTGGGATTCATCCCAGACATGCAAGGATGGTGCAACATTCGAAAATCCATCAACATCATCCACCACATCAACAAAAAGAAAGACAAAAACCACACGATCATCTCCATAGATGCTGAAAAAGCATTCGACAAAATTCAACATCCATTCATGATAAAAACTCAGCAAAATGGGTATAGAGGGCAAGTACCTCAACATAATAAAGGCCATATATGACAAACTCACAGCCAACATCATAATTAACAGGGAGAAGCTGAAAGCTTTTCTTCTGAGATCGGGAACAAGACAGGGTTGCCCATTCTCCTCAATGTTACTTAACATAGTACTTGGGTCCTAGCATTGGCAGTTAGACAAAACATAGAAATACAAGGAATCCAGATTGGTAAAGATTAAGTTAAACTGTCACTATTTGCAGATGACATGATATTGTACATAAAAAATCCTAAAGACTCCACTCCAATACTACTAGAACTGATATGGGAATACAGCAAAGTTGCAGGATACAAAATTAACACACAGAAATCTGTGGCTTTCGTATACACTAACAATGAACTAATAGAAAGAGAAATCAGGGAAACAAATCCATTCACAACTGCATCAAAAAGAATAAAATACCTAGGAATAAACCTAACCAAAGAAGTGAAAAACCTATACCCTGAAAACTACAAGACACTCTTAAGAGAAATTAAAGAGGACACTATCAAATGGAAACTCATCCCATTCTCTTGGCTAGGAAGAATTAATATCGTCAAAACGGCCATCCTGCCCAAAGCAATATACAGATTTGATGCAATCCCAATCAAATTACCAACAACATTCTTCATAACAACATTCTTCATTCAATAACGAACTAGAACAAATAGTTCAAAAATTCATATGGAAACACCAAAGACCCCGAAAGCCAAAGCAACCCTGAGAAAGAAGAATAAAGTGGGGGGGGGGGGATCTCACTCCCCAACTTCAAGCTCTACTACAAAGCCATAGTAATCAAGACAATTTGGTACTGGCACAAGAACAGACCCATGGACCAGTGGAACAGATTAGAGACTCCAGACATTAACCCAAACATATATCGTCAATTAATATTCGATAAAGGAGCCATGGACATGCAATGGGGAAATGAGAATCTCGTCAACAGATGGTGCTGGCAAAACTGGACAGCTACATGTAAGAGAATGAAACTGGATCACTGTCTAACCCCGTACACAAAAGTAAATTCAAAATGCATCAAAGACCTTAATGTAAGTCATGAAACCATAAAACTCTTAGAAAAAAACATAGGCAAAAATCTCTTGACATAAACATTAGTGACTTCTTCATGAACATATCTCCTCAGGCAAGGAAAACAAAAGCAAAAATGAACAAGTGGGACTATATCAAGCTGAAAAGCTTCTGTAACAGCAAAGGACATCATCAATAGAACAAAAAGGTACCCTACAGTATGGGAGAATATATTAGTAAATGAAAGATCTGATAAAGGCTTGACATCCAAAATATATAAAGAGCTCATGCACCTCAACAAACAAAAAGCAAATAATCCAATTAAAAAATGGTCAGAGGAGCTGAGCAGACAGTTCTCCAAAGAAGAAATTCAGTTGGCCAACAGACACATGAAAAGATGCTCCACATCACTAGTCTTCAGAGAAATGCAAATTAAAACCACAATAAGATATCACCTCATACCAGTAAGGATGGCTACCATCCAAAAGACAAACAACAACAAATGTTGGCGAGGTTGTGGAGAAAGGGGAACCCTCTTACACTGCTGGTTGGAATGTAAATTAGTTCAACCATTGTGGAAAGCAATATAGAGGTTCCTCAAAATGCTCAAAATAGATTTACCATTTGACCCAGGAATTCCACTCCTAGGAATTTACCCTAAGGATGCAGCACTCCAGCTGAAAAATACAGATGCACCCCTATGTTTATCACAGCACTATTTACAATAGCCAAGAAATGGAAGCAACCTAAGTGCCCATCAGTAGATGAATGGATAAAGAAGATGTGGTATATATACACAATGGAATATTATTCAGCCATAAGAAGAAAACAAATCCTACCATTTGAAACAACATGGATGGAGCTAGAGGGTATTATGCTCAGTGAAATAAGCCAGGCAGAGAGAGGCAAGTACCAAATGATTTGACTCATATGTGGAGTATAAGGACATAGAAAAACTGAAGGAACAAAACAGCAGCAGAATCACAGAACCCAAGAATGGACTAACAGTTACCAAAGGGAAAGAGACTGGGGAGAATGGGAGGGTAAGGAGGGATAAGGGTGGGGAAGAAGTAAGCGGGTAATATGATTAGCATGTATAATGTGGAGGGTTGGGGAAAGGGGAGGGTTGTGCAACACAGAGAAGACAAGTAGTGATTCTACAACATCTTACTATGCTGATGGACAGTGACTGTAATGGAGTTTGTGGGGGAGACTTGGGGTAGGGGAAAGCCTAGTAAACATAATGTTCTTCATGTAATTGTAGGTTCATGATAACAAAATTTTTAAAAAAATGGAATTTTATTAACTGTAGGAACGAAAGTGTAAAAACATAACTGAGCAGCAAAACATGTTCCCTATTAGTTACCATAATAAAAACTTAAAGTGTTTATTTTCATTTTATTTATTTATTATTGGATTAAAAATTTTTTTTGGTATCATTAATATACAATTACATGAACAACATTGTGTTTACTAGACTCCCCCCATTATCAAGTCACCACCACATACCCCATTTCAGTCACTGTCCATCAGCGTAGTGAGATGCTATAAATCACTACTTGTCTTCTCTGTGTTGCACAGCACTACCCATGCCACACTCCTACATTATGTGTGCTAATCGTAATACCTCTTTACCCCCTTGTCCCTCCCTTCCCACCCATCCTCCCCAGTCCCTTTCCCTTTGGTAACTGTTAGTCCATTCTTGGGTTCTGTGATTCTGCTGCTATTTAGTTCCTTCAGTTTTCCTTTGTTCTTATACTCCACAGATGAATGAAATCATTTGGTACTTGTCTTTCTCTGCCTGGCTTATTTCACTGAGCATAATACCCTCTAGCTCCATCCATGTTGTTGCAAATGGTAGGATTTGTTTTCTTCTTATGACTGAATAATATTCCATTGTGTATATGTACCACATCTTCTTTATCCATTCATCTACTGATGGGCACTTAGGTTGCTTCCATTTCTTGGCTATTGTAAATAGTGCTGCGATAAACATAGGGGTGTATATGTCTTTTTCAAACTGGGTTCCTGCATTCTTAGGGTAAATTCCTAGAAGTGGAATTCCTGGGTCAAATGGTATTTCTATTTTTAGTTTTTTGAGGAACCTGCATACTGATATCCAAAAAGGTTGAACCAATTTACATTTCCACCAGCAGTGTAGGAGGGTTTTCCTTTATTCACATCCTCACCAACATATTTTGTTGATTGTCTTTTGGATGTTGGCCATCCTAACTGGTGTGAAATGGTATCTAATTGTGGTTTTAATTTGAATTTCTCTGATGATAACGATATGGAGCATCTTTTCATGTGCCTATTGGCCATATAAATTTCTTCTTTGGAGAAGTGTCTTTTCATATCCTCTGCCCATTTTTTAATTGGATTATATGCTTTTTGTTTGTTGAGGTGCATGACCTCTTTCTATATTTTGGATGTCAACCCTTTTTGGATATGTCATTTATGAATATATTCTCCCATAGTGTGGGATGCCTTTTTGGTCTACTGATGGTGTCCTTAGTTGATAAAGTCCCACTTGTTCATTTTTGCTTTTGTTTCCCTTGCCCATTGAGATATGTTCACGAAGAAGTTGCTCATATTAATGTCCAAGAGATTTTT
This sequence comes from Manis javanica, assembly GCF_040802235.1. Classification (NCBI taxonomy): domain Eukaryota; kingdom Metazoa; phylum Chordata; class Mammalia; order Pholidota; family Manidae; genus Manis; species Manis javanica. The sequence goes on from NC_133165.1 coordinate 72,106,551, forward strand.
GCCTATGTTTTTTTCTAAGATTTTTATGGTTTCATGACTTATATTCAGGTCTTTGATCCATTTTGAATTTACTTTTGTATATGGAGTTAAACAATAATCCAATTTCATTCTCTAACATGTAGCTTTCCAGTTTGCCAACAACAGCTGTTGAAGAGGCTATTATTTCCCCATTGTATATCCATTACTCCTTTTTCATATATTAATTGACCATATATGCTTGCATTAACGTCTGGACTCTCTACTGTGTTCCACTGGTCCATGGGTCTGTTCTTGTGCCAGTACCAAATTGTCTTGATTACTGTGGCTTTGTAGTAGAGCTTCAAATTGGGAAGCGAGATCCCCCCAGCTTTATTCTTCCTTCTCAGGATTGCTTTGGCTATTCAGGGTCTTTGGTGTTTCCATATGAATTTTAGAACTATTTGTTCCAGTTTGCTGAAGACTGCTGATGGTATTTTGATAGGGATTGCATTGAATCTGTAGATTGCTTTAGGCAGGATTGCAACTTTGACAATATTAATTCTTCCCACCCAAGAGAATGGGATGAATTTCCATTTATTAGTGTCCTCTTTAATTTCTCTTAAGAGTGTCTTGTAGTTTTCAGGGTATAGGTCTTTCACTTCCTTGGTTAGGTTTATTCCTAGGTATTTTATTCTTTTTGATGCAATTGTGAATGGAATTGTTTTCCTGATTTCTCTTTCTGCTAGCTCATCATTAGTGTATAGGAATGCCACAGATTTCTGTGTATTAATTTTGTACCCTTCAAATTTACTGAATTTAGATATTAGTTCTAGTAGTTTGGGAATGGATTTCTATGATTTTTTATGTACAATATCATGTCATCTGCAAACAGGGACAGATTGACTTCTTCCTTACCAAGCTGGATGCCTTTTATTTCTTTGTATTGTCTGATTGCTGTGGCTAGGACCTCCAGTAGTATGTTGAATAAAAGTGGGGAGAGTGGGCATACTTGTCTTGCTCCCAATCTTAGAGGGAAAGCTTTCAGCTTCTTGCTGTTAAGTATGCTGTTGGCTGTGGGTTTGTCATATATGGCCATTATTATGTTGAGGTACTTGCCCTCTATGCCCATTTTTTGAGAGATTTTATCATGAATAGATATTGAATTTTGTCACATGCTTTTTTAGTATCTATCGAGATCATCATGTGGTTTTTGTCCTTCTTTTTGATGTGGTGGATGATGTTGATGGATTTTCGAATTTTGTACCATCCTTGCATCCCTGGGATGAATCCCACTCAATCATGGAATGTGATCTTCTTGATGTATTTTTGAATTTGATTTGTTAATATTTTGTTGAGTATTTTTGCATCTATATTCATCAAGGATATTAGTCTGTAGTTTTCTTTTTTGTAGTGTCCTTGCCTGGTTTTGGTATTAGAGTGATGCTGGCTTCATAGAATGAGTTTGGAAATATTTCCTCCTCTTCTATTTTTTGAATAACTTTAAGGAGAATGGGTATTATGTCTTCTCTAAGTGTCTGATAAAATTTAGCAGTGAATCCATCTGGTCCAGGATATTTCTTCTTGGGTAGTTTTTTGATTACCGATTTGATTTCATTGCTGGTAATTGGTCTGTTTAGATTTTCTGTTTCTTCCTGGGTCAGTATTGGAAGGTTGTATTTATCTAGAAAGTAGTCCATTTTTTCTAGGTTATCCAGTTTGTTAGCATATAGATTTTCATAGTATTCTCTAATAACTTTGTATTTCTGTGGTGTCCATCATGATTTCTCCTTTCTCTTTTCTGATTCTTTTTATGTGTGTAGATTCTGTTTTTCTCTTAATAAGTCTGGCTATGGATTTATCTATTTTGTTTATTTTCTAAAAGAACCAGCTCTTCATTTCATTAATTTTTTTCTAGTTTTTAATTCTTCTTAATTTATTTATTTCTTTTCTGATCTTTATTATGTCCCTCCTTCTGCTGACTTTGGGCTTCATTTGTTCTTCTTTTTCCACTTTCAATAACTGAATTTAGACTATTCATTTGGGATTGTTCTACCTTCTTTAAATAGGCCTGGATTGCTATATACTTCCCTTTAAGAACTGCCTTCACTGTGTCCCACAGAAGTTGGAGTGTTGTGCTCTTGTTTTAATTTCTCTCCATATATACCTTGATGTCTGTTTTAATTTGGTTATTGATCCATGGTTTATTTAGGAGCATGTTGTCAAGCCTCCATGTGTTAGTGACCTTCTTGTTTTCTTTGTACAATTTATTTCTAGTTTTATACCTTTGTGATCTGAGATTTTGGTTGGTACAATTTCAATCTTTTCGAATTTACTGCGGCTCTTTTTGTAGCCTTGTATGTGGTCTATTATGGAAAATGTTCCATGTGCACTTGAGAAGAATGTGTATACTCCTGCTCTTGGGTGGAGAGTTCTGTAGATGTCTTTTAGGTCCATCTGTTCTAATGTGTTGTTCAATGCCTCTGTCTTCTTACTTATTTTCTTTCTCATTGATCTGTCCTTTATAGTGAGTCGAGTGAATTCATTACATTCTATTTCCCCTTTTAATTTAGTTAGTATATGTTTCACATATGTAGGTGCTCCTGTGTTGGGTGCATAGATATTTATAATGTTTACATCCTCTTGTTGGATTGACCCCTTTATCGTTATGTAATGTCCCTCTTTGTCTCTTGTGACTTTCTTTGTTATGAAGTGTATTTTGTTTGAATCAAGTACTGTAACACCTGCTTTTTTCTCCCTATTAGTTGCAAGAAATATATTTTTCCATCCCTTCACTTTTAGTCTGTATATGTCTTTGGGTTTGAAATGAGTCCCTTGTAGGCCGCATACAGTTGGATGTTGTTTTTTTATCCATTCAGTGACTCTATGTCTTTAATTGGTGAATTCAGACCATTTACATTTAGGGTGATATTGGTAGGTATGTACTTATTGCCATTGCAAGCTTCCTTCTGGTAACGAAGGTTCAAGGGTAACTTCCTTACTATCTAAGAGTCTAACTTAACTCACTTTGTATGCTTTTACAAACACAACCTATAGGTTCTTTTTTTCCCCTGCTTTTCTTCCTCCTCCATTCTTTATATATTAGGTATCATATTCTGTACTCTTTGTCTATCTCTGTTTATTACCTCTGCTGACAGCTATTTAACCTTAGGAACACTTCCATCTATAGCAGTCCTGTAGTGATGGTTTGTGGGAGGTAAATTCTCTCAACTTTTCCTATCTGGAATTTGTTTAATCCCTCCTTTAAATTTAAATGATAATCTTGCCAGATATAGTATTCTTGGTTCAAGGCCCTTCTCCTTCATTGCATTAAATATAACATGCCACTCCCTTCTGGCCTGTAAGGTTTCTGCTGACAAGTCTGATGACAGCCCAATGGGTTTTCCTTTGTATGTGATCTTATTTTTCTCTGGCTGCTTTGAATAGTCTGCCCTTACCATTGCTTTTTGCCATTTTAATTATTATATATCTTGGTGTTGTCCTCCTTGGTCCCTTGTGTTGGGAGATTTGTGCACCTCCATGGCCTAAGAGACTATCTCCTTCCCCAGATAGGTGAAATTTTCAGCAATTACTTCCTCAAAGATATTTTCTATCTCTTTTTCTCTCTCTTCTTCTTCTGACACCCCTATAATACAAATATTGTTCTGTTTGGATTGGTCACACAGTTCTCCCAGTATTCTTTCATTCTCAGAGATCCTTTTTTCTCTCTGTGCCTCAGCTTCTTTGTATTCCTCTTCCCTAATTTCTATTTCATTTATCATCTCCTCCACTGTATCTAATTTGCTTTTAATACCCTCCATTGTGTTCTTCAATGATTGAGTCTCCATCCTAAATTCATTCCTGAGATCTTGAATATTTTTCTCTACCTCCATGAGCATGTTAATGATTTTTTTTTTGAAATCTCTTTCAGGAAGATTCATGAGATTAATTTCATTTGAATCTTTCTCAGGTGTATTCATAATTTTGCTTTGAGTCAGGTTCCTTTGATGTTTCATAATTTATCTGTGGAGCTCTCTCATGCCCAGAAGCTCTACTCTCTGGAGCTGCTCAGTCCCTGGAGAAATGTCGGGGGTTGCATGAGAGCAGTTTTCGTGCTTGGGGGGAGGTTAGAGCTGTTTCCAGCTTTCTGGCTGCTATGCCTGTCTCCACTGCCAGAATCAGTGGGCCGAACACACAGGTGTAAATCTCTAAGCTTTGTGTTTGTAGCTGCTGTAGGCGGGGCTTCCCTCTGGCTGACCTGATACCAGGGAAGGGGTTGCAGGCATGCAAGCCTGAGCCTGGCACAGGCTAGCCAGAAGGAAGACACAGCAGTCTGTGTATCATGGTAGGGGGCCTTGGAGCTGTTTAGCCAGTCAGGGGGATGGAGCTCCTGAAGATTGTTTAAGCTCCCATCCTGCTGGGCAGAGTGCATCTGTACAATTTTGTCTGCCTATCCTTTCTCCTGAGCAGTAAGCTCTGTACAATCCTTGCCCCTTTAGCAGCCCTCTCACTGTTAGGAAGTCTCTCAGATTGCCCACCCAGATCAGTCAGATATGAATCCCTGTTTTCCACAAGCAGCTGGAATCTCCATCTCTCCAGGTATTCCACCTGTCTTAGATTTCCAACCCCACTAAATCACCAGAGCACCATGCAATGTAGGTTCAGGCTCCCAGAGCTGGTCTCCAGGGCTAAGTGTTCCGCAGTCCCAGGCCTCCACTCCCTCCCTGCTCTGTTTCTCTTCCTCCTGCCAGTGAGTTGGGGTGGGGGAAGGGCTTGGGCCCTGCCATGTCATAGCTTTGGTACATTACCGTTCCAAGAGGTCTGTTTTTTTCTCCAGGTGTATGCAGTCTGGTGCAACCTTCTTTCCTGTTGTTCTTCCAGGGTTAGTTGTATTAATTATAATTTCATATTATATGTGCTTTTAAGGAGGAGGTCTCTGTCTCACCTCTCATGCTGCCATCTTTAATGCAATCTCTCATATGGTTTTCTTTTAATAGAGACCAAAAACTGGTGCAAATACATTTTATACACATCAAAACAAAATAAATCCAATACTATTTTATGTTTTTAAAGTCATTAGTTCATTCTGAAAGCATTTAACTTTAATATTAGTGGAAATGTAAAGAAAGGATATTTCTTGGTCAAAACTGAAAGAAGAAAATAAAAACAGGGCATCTAAGAGCAAGTTGCTAAATTCATTCTTCCCTTCAGAATGTGAAAATTGGTCTCATTTTCTGACTTCTTATTATGCATGCAAATTTTTCAAGGTCACCAGTGAAAAGAATGTCTAGTCCGCTTGAGCAGAATTTATTCTAACAGGGTTTATGAAGCAGAATTATAAAATTATTTCTTTAAATTTGACTTGTCTTTTTCTTAATTTCATACTAAATCATCTTTAGACAATATACATTATTTGCTGCTTTATTGTATGTCTTTTTTTTGTCTCTGTATATTCAGCCAAGTACACAAATATGTTTTTTTTTTCATTACCTTAGATTCTGAGTCTTTCCATCAGCCTTTCAGTCCAGAATTCCCATCATTTTATAAGCTTCCTGCCAACACCCAGTGTGATAAGGTGCAGCAACTTCAACAGGATAAAACATAATATAGAGCATTTAAACTAGTGCCCTTGGCTTCCAGAGAGACCAAAAAAACTAATAAAATGTGAACTCTTGAAAAAAAAAAAGAAGAGAAATATACAGTCAATCCTCAGGTACTGACTTTATGTTTAATCCTTTGCAGTAAAGTTATAAGTTTGGTTTTGTTTTGTTTTTGATCAGCAAATTAAGCATGTATTTAAGTAACAGGGATTTTCTTGGCCATTGAGAAATAACTGGTTTTAAGTACATTTTTAGATCCTTGTTAAATGATATCAAAAGGAAATAAATGAAAACACTGAGAACATTGATTAAAGAAAGGTTTCAGGAACTGCCACATTTCAAATTATATAAGAATGCTTTTCATATGGTAGTATTTTAATGTTATTTCATGTTCACTATTCATTACTCAAGATAAATGTAAAAGTTTTATTATTGCCAAAGAATTTTAATCATTTTGGTGAGATGATAACTCTTCCTGGTTGTTAGGAAAAGTTTTAAATGTTAACCAAATTTAACAAAGAAGCAAAAAAATTATTTTCCCTCCAAAATAAGTTACTTGATTTGAGTTACATGGAATGTCCTTAATCATTTTATTGTTATGAGAAATACATTGAAAAATGAATATAATCTATGGGTTTCCAATACATGCACACTATTTTATAAACAATGGTACATCAAGTTTGATTCCAAATTTGAAATGATTCCAAAATGAAAAAAAGAATTTCCTAGTGAAGATACTTGGCTAGTCTGCTAGTATAAGACTAGCTAGCCCTTAAGGATAAGTAGGGATAAGATATTTATAAAATCTGTAAGTGGCTCATTTCTATATTTGGAACTTAATGAAAGATCACTAACAAATGATCATTGCCAAAATACATGAAACTGATATATTTAATCATATGCATAAATTTAATCATATGCTTTTTCAAATTATAATGAAGCTAAGAAAATTGTCCTGATAATATAAATTTCATTTGTTGGTGATGAATAAAACCTTACATGACTACTGGAAAGTAGTTTTTAAAGTATGGTCATAATTTTTTCATATTCTGTAAGCCAATAATTCCATTCTGGGAATAAGTTTCAGGAAAAACCTCTCCTGTCAAAAAAATCAAATAAAAATGGATAAACACAAAATGATCAATACTTTTTGATTTGTAATAGAAAATAGGAGAGAGAAATAATGAATGCTTAGGGAAATGGCTATGCATAGAACTTCAACCTAGTGAGATATTATGCACCCTTTTAATATTTTAATTGCTACTACAGTGCATCTATGTGGAAAAACATATGACTAGTAAAGAATGCTCTCCTGCTGTATGTCATTTCAAATACACATCTTACATTATAGGTCAGGGTAGACATCAGAAACACCTGTATAGGATTGTTTGTTCTTTGTTTTGTTTCATTTGTTAATAATTCATATGCATCAGATTAACTTTTTAAAATAATTGCATGTCTAGGCCTCATCCCCAGAGATAATTTCAAAAGGTTTAAAGCTGAGTAGAGCCGTCTGTATTTTTAAAGAGCACCAACAATTTGACAGCTGCAGAATAGGAGAAGATATCCACACACTAGATGGGGTTTATCAATGGCAGAGATGATGACTTATTTTTGCTTAGCTGGGGTGATTCTTTGAACACACTACATGAGCAAGAACAGACTGACGCTAAAAAGGTAAAAGGCCAGTACACACACACATTAGTCTGGAATGTTGTGGGAAGTGACAGGGGCAAGATGGAAACCATACGTTCTACTCTCTTGTTAACCATTTAATATTATAAAACGAGAATAACAAAAGGGAAAAAGGAGAATCAACAAAACAAAACATTTGGTCTGTGGAGTGGAAAATACGTTATTATAGTTAACCTTTTTTTCGTTTTATTGATTTCTATAAGAGTTTTTCCTTTCTTTTGTGAGAAAAGAAAAATCCCTCCAAACTTTATTTTTAAAAATAAAACATCCACTAGTTGATGATCAATTAACATATTTATACCTTGAACTGGAACAGCAGATTTATAAATAATCCATGTGTAGCATATATGATCGACAATAAGAACATGAATTAGAACTGTAGTTTTGCTAACTATGTAGGAGACTAAGAAATTAGTGTAAACTAACATACTCTTACCATATGATCCAGTAATTGTGCTCTTAGTATTTACTTAATGAATTGAAAATTTCTGTCCACACTAAAACCTGCATATGGATGTTTATACCAGCTTTATTCATAGCTATGAAAGCTTGGAAGCAACCAAGATCTCATTTTTCAGGTGACTGGATAAACTGTAGTGCATTTGGACAGTGGAATATTATTGAGTATTAAAAAGAAATGAGCTATCAGGCTGTGAAAAGTTGTAGAGAAAATTTAAAGCATATTACTATGTGAAAGAAGACAATATGAAAAAACTACGGGCTGTATAATTCCAGTCATATGACATCTGAAGAGGATAAAGCTGAGGAAATGGGGAAAAGACCAGTGGCTGCCAAGGGTTAAGGAGAAGGGAGGGATTAATAGGCACCACAGAAGATTTTTAGGACAATGGAACTATTCTGTATGATACTACAGTGGTGGATACATATCATTATACAGTTATTAAAATCGTAGAATGCACAATGCCAAGAGTGAACCCAAATGTAAACTATGGTCTCTGGGTGCTCATGCCTCTCTAGGTTCATACCTTGTAACAAGTATATCACCATGGTGTGGGATGCAGACAGTCTAGGAGGTTGTGGAGGGGGTTAGGGGGTGGATAGAAACTGTACTTTCCACTCAATTTTGTTGTGCACCTAAAACTGCTCTAAAAATAAAGTCTATTAAAAAAATAAGCATTAGGTTACCTGGGATTCTAGATGAAGGTCTCCATAGCCTTTGAAGATCTTAGGGTTCAAAATCCATATTCAGTGGTCCATTGCTTTGGCATAACAGTGTGACAAATACATTCAGTTAAATAGTTTAAAATTTAGACAGTGATGAAAAACAGCATATCCTTGAAACAGAGTTAGTTTAGGGAAAAACAGGAAATGATATAATTTAGAATCAATATAATGATACTGATTCCATGTTAGAGAAAATCAGTATGTATCTATAGTTTAATGATGTTGAAGTGCCTAATCAATTAATTAAATTTAGGGAGGGGATATTGGAAGGGAGACAATTTATTTCAGTAAGGAAAAATTTTTAAGCAAGTATTTTAATTATCATAAACTGCTAGGGATTTCAATATTTTAATAGATTCATTTAGCTCTAAATGTCTTTAAGCATGTTATAAATTCTCCAGAGTCCCTATAACCTTTTAACATATTGTCTCTTTCTAAGATAAGCTCACTATTGCTATTCTATTAGTTTGTTTTGTGATTTATTTCAAAGATTAAATGAATAACTTCACTTCTCATTCATGATAATTTAATCTTGATTTTTTAAATCAACATTTGATGGCAATTATCATTTACTAAAATGCATTCATTCCCATTCCTACAGATTATTTCCCTTTACTGTAAGTCTACATGTTGACACCATTGTTAAAAACATTTTATCGGTAATTATGTTTAGACCTAGTCTCTTTTCTGAGCTCAGTTTCTTAATAGTCTTGCAATAACCAACTCAATGTCAATTTTAGACATAAAAAAGATTCTGTTGCTGGATGGTGGGGAAGTGTTGGATTCACCAACCTTATTTCTCTTTTTCATTTTATCTTTCCCCTAATCCTGATGATTTCATATAATTTTACAGGGTAAATTCACACACAACCCCACAACATAAATGGAAGGCCAACCATGTGTGGTGTGCTGCTGAAACAGAGGTCCACCACCCAAATGTGAGACAGAAGCCATCTTCACAAGGCATTTGTAAAAGGCTCAGTAAATATTCAAACCATAAGAAACCATGGCAGGGAAGATTATCTGTGGCAAGAATATAAGCAAACATCTCTGACTCTCTGATCCTTAACTTTACCACCAATAAAATGAAAACAAAACATATTCCCTTCCAGAAGTACTGTGATGATAAGTTGGAAATCAAGTGAAAATCAGTATTAGTCATAAAATTCCTTGTCAATATTAGATACCATAATAACTAATAATTAGGAAGAACACTGGCTACATGCCTTGAAATCGGAAGTTATGTGTGGTTATTAATCCTTGCATCCCAAATTCTTTATTCCATGTGAGTGTCTGGGGTATTGTGCAGCGTAAAGAACAGTAAAACCTGTTGAAAATTCCAAAACAAAGAGAAGAGCCAAGAAAAGAATAGGAATAATTTAATCAGATAGAATTCAAGTTTATCCCCAGCTTATTTGCCTTTTATTCATCGTTCAGTTGGTTACATTTCATTGGTTATCACCAAGGTTGTGCATGCACCTTGAAATGTTCACAAAAGGTCTACAACATGGGGGTTCATAATCAGGTTATATGTTATATTCAGAATCCCAGGGGAACTAATAGAGTCTGGAAATATTGATTAAGCAAGATGAAGAATTCTTATACAATTTCAACTACAAGAGTTTAAAAGACAAGTACAAGCTTCATTTGCCGCAAAACTCACAAAAAAGTGATTGAAGAATATCTCTTTATGCAAAATATACATTTTAGGATATAATTTGATTAATATTCTACTATATACTGACATTGCTCCTTGATAATTTAATAAAAAAATACTTGCATTGCCAGAATTTTATCTTCTGTAATATTTATAATTGAGGTAACAATGACAAAAGACTTAAACTATGCGTAATAGTAAATGAGTTAAGTCATAATGATTTTCCAGAATTAAACAAATACATGACTTAAAAGATCTGTTTTGATAGGTAGGCACTGAAAATTTCACAAAATGGTATGACAAGCTGATAACATATGTGGTTTATAGGAAAAGAATATATAGTCAATGTTCACGGATTCAACCAACACAGAAGAAATAAGGAAAAGTAAGACAGATCTATACTACACCAATATCATTGCCTTGTATGATTCACAGCACGATCTACTGCAGGCCCATGGGGTTAATTCACAGAGGTATGGACCTTAGTTGAAGCTTCAGAGATGTTGATCATGAATTCGGCTTCCTTTGATGTGAGATGGTCAAAGCTGTTGACCCATGCACACGTGTTGGTATTTACAGTTGTTTCATGGACACTGGCCAGTCCACAGGCAGACCTCTCATATGGGAAGCACCAAATGAGTTCCAGCCACCACTTCTTGATAAGCTCTAAATGCCTCATGAAGATGCAGGGACCTCTTCCAAGTGCAACCTGCTCATGTCAGGGCACATTCAGCAGCAGAAGTCTGTTTCCAGTACAGTCCTTGGTATGGCTAAATTCCACTGTCCCTTTTTCAGCAGTCAAATATCCATGATAAATTCTGTACAACACTGCAGTCAATAACAGCAGCACCAGACAGTATATTAATTCCTTTACCATAAAGCTATGTGTAATTATCATTTTCTATGTGTGGTGTTATCAAAAAGATCACCGAATCTCTGAATATCAGATGTGTACGTCTGGATAAATACAGTGCTGTACAAGATCTCTGACATGCAGCTCATGCTCTAGGACTTGGTGATATAGAGAAATACATGTGATATGGCCAATAATAAAAATGACAATTGTCTTCCTAACAAGAGTAGATATGAGAATTAGGATTTAATCAACAGTCTCTAGGATTCTCAATGCCTTAGAAATACTATTCATCCCTCAATTTGGATTTGGCATTTCTCTTCCCTCACATGCCCAAGACAGCAGACACATTATTACTGCATTCACAGGGGTGTGTAAACAGAATTTATCCCACTTGGACTGACTAAGACTCCCTAGGGGGTCTGTTGGAATGTAGTGATAAATGCTGGTTGCTGGGGTATGGAAACAGACACTGCAGGCAACCAAATGCACTGGTGATATTTCTGCTTAAATCCTGCTTATCAAAAAGGTTCACAGTACCGATTAACTTAGGTAGTCTACAGGGCATCATTAATTCACACACAAAGCAGAGAGGCTGTTCCAAATAGCAAAGAAGGCAGGAGGCAGGGAAGAAGACCCAGAACTAAAATCCTGAACATCTTATGAAGGTATTTCTGTGCTTCATGGAGACAGATGGCATATACAGTTCAGACAGGGAGCTAAGACAGACACACAGACAGAACAATGTACAGGACAAAGCACCTGATTAAACACTGCCTGAAAATCTGATTAATCCTGTGAGTCAGAAATTAACGCTGGTCAAGAAAACCTCCTTTGAACAACAATACTTTTTGACGTTTGCACAAAAATTGGTAAATAAAAATAAAGGAAGGGGGTAAAAAAGACACGAGAGCTTTGGGAGATATTTGGCACTCTGCCACTGAAAATAATGACAAATCCTGGGATTAAAAAAAAAAATGACTCTAGTACCAAGCAGCAATTCCTGACTAAACGATGCAAGCCTGGCTGGCAGTTACCTTTCTCTCATGTTTTGTGCCTTCCCCAAGCCATTAAGTAAGAGATCTGGCCTCAGCTTGCGTGTAACCAGTAATGACAACCTCTTTGCAGTTATCTGTGTGCAAACAACCAGAGACATTCAGAACTCCAATACAGCATTTTTGAAGAAAAGTAAGTCAATCAGGAAATTAAACTATTTAAAACAAATATTTCTTTCAAAGAATAAGGAAAAAAATATATCAAAGAGTAACTCGCCCTCCCTGCCCCACAATTCAACATGCAGAACAGTTGGCCAGTTCTTTCCTATCATCAGGATGGTTTGATGCAAGCACACATACCGTGAGCCATCCACGGTCCCCGAATTCTGTGACATCGCTTTCAGGTGATAGACACAAGATGGTCCATATAAATGAGCTAACCAAAGTCATGTTGTGTGCAATCAAGAGAGGATCCCAGACATCTTCAGAAGGGTTTAGAGAGTCACAAGAAATGAAAGTCCAATGAAGTGATTGGCATTTGGAAGCACACTGTTTTAAATGTATCTCCCTGAAGATATGTTTATGTATTAGTGTACTGGCCAATATCTGACACTACCTGTCATTTTATTGCAAAAGGAGACCAGGGCAATTAATATGGGGACGGAGTAGCGCTACTTTAGATAACCTTTAAAGCCAGGATAAGATTTGTTAGCTACCCAAATGTAGCATTTCTGACTTCAAATGGTAGTAGCATGCAGTATTTATACTGTATTAATGGAGCTTGGAGTAACTCTACATTTAGGTATTTTCATTCTTGGGTAAACAGTACTTGAATTAATACAATTTAGCCGACTGATGCAGTTTGGTTTACAAAATAGATGGGATGGGAGATCGAGAACGCCTCAGAGGACAAGGAGAGTTGTAGGGTGATGTTACTGGAGAGAGCCTCAGAGCATTGCCTGCCAAGCCCGCTATGTTGTTTAAGCTTCTGGATTTTTCATATCCTTTCATGAAAAAATGCACAGACATCAGTTGAAATCAACCAGAAAACAGACACAGACAAAGGATACCATGCAGGGTAATCAAAAGTGCTATTTTGAGCTCAAAGAAGATTTTTTTTTTACAAAGAATTCAATATTGAGACCATTTATAACTAAAAAAAATGAAGCTCACTATAGATGTCATTCCCAAAAGATTAAACCAGCTATCACAAATTATAGTTGCAATACTTCAAAATCTATTTTTTCCTAGATTATAGCTTGTATGGATGTAATTTTGGCATGTACAATACTGGAAATCTCTTAAGAATTTGGCAAAGCAAACCTGGGTAATATTTCTAAATTTCACAACATGTTCCTGAAAAAAAAAGCATACTATTTTTTCTTTTCTTTTCTTTTTTCTTTTTATTTTTTGCTATTTACTGAGCTAATAAAGCATACTGAACTCTAAGTGGCTGACTCTTTTTCCAGAATATTTAACCTTGCAGCTTTATAGTGTTAAAAGGATGACTCTTAAATAATGACATTTGATGCCATTATCTAGATGATGTAGAATGAATGCCTGTTTCTAATTCCTTGGATTAAAAATAAAAGAAAAAGGAAAAGAAAAGAAAATGAATGAAATACAAATTGAGTCATAATTTCAGTAAATTAAAGTCTCAACTTGATTATATGATGTTCTCAACTGACTCCCCCATGCCAGAAATTGAGAAAAATTTCATCTAGATTCACCTTTTCTTTCTATTATCTCGCTTTCTAATCTTTCGTTCATGACTGTAATGGACTTAGAATAAAAAATCATTCTCACAGGCTCTAACCCAGTGGTTTTCCTTAGCTACTCAAACAATCAATGTCACCTTTGAAAGTGTTCATACACTGTAGCATTTTTTATTAGAAAAGATTAGAGGCGGTTAAATGAGGTGGGGAGCACCTAGTATAAAAGTTAAAAGTGAACTGTCTAAAAGCAGAGCAACTATTGACTGGAAAATTTATACAGCTCAGGAAATAAATGTTTTGACAGCTCTGTTGAAAAAAAGTGTTGTAGAGCAGGAAAATGAAATTCTTTTTTGCACAGCCAGAGCTGAGCAAGTAGGTGCAATTCCAGTGAACTTGGTGCATCCCTTAGACTTAGGGCACAGTCCTTGGGTTCTGATCAGCCCTTTGTGTGCTTGATGACAATATAAGAAAAAAATGGGCTTTCTGTAGTTTCCTCATGTTCCTCTCAGCTGCTTCTATTTTTAGTTCTATATTTCCATGAAACTTCTGGGGAAGAAGCCAATGGTATCTCTCCTCCTTTCACTGAAAGAGGAGAAGTGAATCAAGTGATTTAATGATTTTTGATTTATGAGCACCTAGGACAAATACGGATATGAATTGAAATAATAGCACTACTGAGCTGGACTGCATAGGACCCTCTCTCCCCATATACACACACATAAACTTTCAGCAGACTTGATGACTTCTTTGAGAAAATTTATGTCATCCACCAACTATTATAAAGTTCTCTAGGACATAATTTCTGCTAATGAGAGAACTATCTGCCAATATGTTTTGTTAGTATTCTGAGCTATAAAACATGGGAAGTTATATATTTTGTTCTACTCTGGTGGATGATAGAATAGTTAATAAGAGAATGTCAAATAATTAAAAAAGTACTGCAGGTAATTTACCCTTACCTATGAATCTTCATGTGCCTGAAGGGCTAGTTCTTACTGATTTTCTATAAAGTCATTGGAAATATGACTTGGAAGATTTAATATATTTAGGAAAAATAATTTAGCCTAGTTGACTGTGTAACTTAAGAATGTAAACTGCACTATAAATATTGATTCAGTTTGATTAAAAGCAAACTGGTGAATATGCATGAACAGTAGGGGCTGTGAATATCTATAAATCCTTCTTGAAGAAATTTACATCTTTTCTCCCATAATGCCCAAGCTCCCTACAGGGCCTCCAAAACAGTGAAAATCTGTTTGACGGTTTTATACTAAACACACTAGCTATATGTAACTCTTGATTGTATTTCTAAATGTTCAGTCATTTTTCTGAATAACAGTTTTTGCCATAAATATTAGCAATTCTGTTTATATTCCCTTTATTTTTAATACTTATAATTTCAGTGTTCCTTTGAAAAGACTTCCTTTCTAATTAAGCAACAGGCATTTAATTAGTAAAATTATAAGTTTTGCATATAAATACATTTTTCTTTATTTTGCAGGGTCATTTCTAATCAGATTTGACATAATTTTGCCTACCCAAATTTTATTGACTGGAATGGCTGAAAATATATTCATAAAATAAATAATGTTGAGCCGAAAAAATTTAAATGCATGGTTTGCATTTTATACAGTTTGTAAGAGCATACGCTTATTTGGGGCAATATTGAAATTGCCTATCCATGTACTATCTGTCAATGGGTATGTTTACATTATAGTTTAAAACAAGTAAGTAGTTTTACTTTCCTAAACACTATTGCATAAATAAAAACACAGCTTCTAAGTATTGGGAGTTCTCTTTAAGGAATTCTTAAGTTTTCTCAATGTATGCCTAAATAAATTCACATTTGTTGGGAGAAAAAGAATTCAATGAGAATCCAGTAATTTCCTTTCATCTACATATAGGGGAGAATTTCAGAACTCTGAAATCAAATCAGTAGAGAGACCAACCTGAAAGGTCAAAGGGATTATATAGGAAATAAATGTCTGAGTAGGAGAATAGGAGAAATCTATCATCTACATAAATGGAAACAGGAGAAGAAATGAGTGTATTCCTGATAGACATGACAAAATAAATAGCACACTAAGAAGATTAAGTGAAGTTTGCCAGGAATGTTACTAGACCCAGGAGAAAAAAACACAGATGTGCAAAAGGATTAAGCAAGAATGAAAAAAGAAGTTGATTATGGTGAGAAATAAAGAATAAAAAGCTCATAGACTAATTTTTCAAAAATGTGCTCATTGACAAAGAATTTGTACTTGTGAAATAAGACTGTGTATAACTTTTCTATACAAACTAAGTATCTTATTAATTGCTTAGGTCATGAAACTACAATTTTTCATAAAACTACATTTACACAATGCTTTATAATTTGTAAAGTCTTTTTGCATATGTGATCTCCTTGACAGGTTAAAATTCAGAATATTGTCTAATTTAGGCTGTTTTAAAATATGTCACCTTAGTATGAATACCGCATGTGATACTTTATTAAATAATACTCAAAAATGTAAGTAAATGTAACCACATATTAAATATAAATACATATACACACATATGCACATATATACATGTATATACATATATGGTGAGTTGAAATATGCAATGCATAAAAAATATTATGGAATACATACTATTAATTAGATACTGTTATTATTATTGAAGTATGTACATGTATTTGCTCCAGTACTATGGTATTAACTATTTTCATTAAATATTTAAACATTTTCCAACACATAATATTTAAATGTAAAATAGCAAACAATCAAATAAGCCTAATCAGGTAATGGAAAAACACTTTGGTACAAGGAAGAGATGCAGAGAATGGAAGTAATTGAAATGAAGACTATTTAAAATATTACATACTGAAGGAACAATTGAGCTCTTGTCTTCTTTTTTTGAGACTCAAAGGCATGGAGATGGAATGGACAATACAAGGTGTTTACAAGAAATCAAAGAGAAGTACTACATGGATAATGAAATATCTCAAAGAAAGGAGGCATCACAGAAAAAAATATCTATGCCCTAAAATGGTTAAGTTAATCAATACAGAGAAACTGCAATGAAGAGCAAAAAAGCACATTTTAAAAATTCAGTTGCGTTAATGTGAAAGTTTTAGAGTGGTCTTGGATTCAAATTCAGCTCATTGCATAGGAAATCATTACAGTTCTTTCTCTAGTCTGTCAATAAACAGAGAACTATAACCGTGGCAATAAAACAACTGGGATTATCAAAGTAGGAGAGAATCAAAGAGAATACCGACGCTTTGATGTTGGAGGGTAATAAGTGTCACAAAATTATTTCTCAAGGAGGAGAAAAACGGTCTAAATGTGCTGAAATCCGTAAAACTTACTCAGAACAAAAGCAAAAGCAAAAATGAAACAGCACCTAGGAAATAGTAATGGACAGTGGCACATTCCAGGAAAACGAACCACGTGATGAAGTTGGAGCTTCAGTATTCTACTGTATTTCTTATTGAAGATGACTATCCTACAAAATTTACTCATTCAACAAATATTAATTATGTTCTAGGCACCAGGCACAGTTCAATGTGGGTTGAAAAACACGAATAAGCTTAAAATTATTATTATTTTCCTGAAAAAAAATTTTGTAAGTACACCATATCAGTACCTAAGTAACCTTTCAAGTGACTGGTTATAGTGTTCTGTATGGCTAAGGATCTTGGACCTTTTCAACCTCTGATACTCAAATATGACATGGCAAAAACTACCCAAATACAGGGTAAAAGACTTAATGAGAGTATATTTAATGCTTTTCTTTATAAAAGTCCATATTATTGTTTTAAAATCATCAATTGCTTATTAAATTTCATGCATGGAGCCACTTAGTGACTCTTAATAGTTGTAGAAAAAAGCATGATTTTTAAAGATTGCTGAGCACATTATATTGAAATAACTTGATGAATGACTTGATTTTTAAATACTCCATTATAATTCTTCCTACAGAAGAATGGGAAACAAACAAAAAAACAAATAAACAAAAAACAATGGTGAAATGCCTTTCAGATATGATCATCAAGTAGGCTGTTGGGATATGTATTTTTAAATGTTCATGAGAAGAAAAGGTGGGATGAGGAATGGAAAAGGGCACCACATTCAGTCTTACCGAGAAAAGGATGAAAGAGCATTTTATATCATTTCATATATTTGCAGCACTTAACTTGTAAGTCACCAGTTAGGATCTGATTAAATGCATGCCTACCTTTCCTGATCCCTCCATCAGAAGCACACGTGAAATCACCTGTCGTCAGTAGGAAACATGTTTCCCCTCTTCTGTTTTTGTCTCTGGTACTAGAGCGTCTGATGGGGAGCCTTTCTGGGGGTGACAATGGCGGCTCACTTCCTGTACTGTCTTCACCTGATAACACTGGTCACAGCAGCATGCCCATTGGACAGACAGTGACGGATGAGGAAGTGAGACAGTACAAAGAGTTTACACTGAATGTCCATAGTACAGTCACTTGATATACAAAACACAATAATCACATCATGATAAAAAAAAAAAAAGAATTTCCATCACTCATTACAAAAATTTGCATGGAGCAAAGTGGAAATGTATTGCAAAGGAGAGAAATGTTCCTTGGGAAATTTTAATTCCATTTTGGATTTTATCCAATAGGAAATTGACTTTCACAAAACTAATATGCTTCAAAATAAGGATGACAATGAAGTAGCAAACATATTATTATCTTATAATTTCTGACATGCTCTCTAGTTACTGGGATTAGGAATCTTTAAAAGTGGAACTACTTAAGGAAAAATTCCTAAGCAAATATTTGTCTTTGCAATTCTTTAAGACACGCTTTTGTCATTTTTTGAAAGTAATTTTCCCCCAAAATCTTAATGAAAATAATTCTAAAGCTCACAAACTCTGTGTGCAGGTTCTTCATTTTTAAGGGACAGAATATTTTTTAGCATAATCGTGGAACAAGATCAACTTCTCCAAATGCCCTTGAAATAACTGTTTATCTCTATGTGCTTGCCAAACACATTCACATCCTATCAGCCTAGATACTAGCTTATTCTAACAATGTTTATCCAGGCTGAGAGTGTGTCCTCTTTTCCATGCCCTTCAAAAGCGCTCTGCACAAGTACTCCGAGAGCAGTCTAACCAAGCTGGCGGCACCAGCTCAACTCTACCTTTCATACAGGAACTCTTGGCCTAACAGTTTTCAGATACATATGGAGAGAATTTGCAGAACAGTCTAAAAAATGAACATAAGGACTATGAATACTATTTTTAAAAAGCAGTTCAGTTCCAGTCACATTTTTTTCCCCCATTTACTTCATAAACATTTCTGTAAGCCAAGGGAGGAACCTCTGATCATGTCACCTGTCTTGTTTGTATGCTGGCTTGCTTTAATTGGTGTTATTTCTAAATTACACAAAATGACTCCGGTAGGATTATCATAAATCATATTTCTACAAGGAAAAGATGAAATATACCTAAATTACAGGGGATACAGGTATCTTACATTTTCATAGCTGGGAAAAGGTAATTAAATTGTTTAATCTATAAAATATTTCATCTGCATTAAACAGCCCAGAGATGACATTATTATTTCTTGAGAAAATTGAATGTCAGTGTACAATCTTTTCTAGATTATCTGTGGCATTGGAGAGGAGTAGGGATTCATCTAGTTTCAAGAAGCAAATCATCCCAAATTCATTTCTGGGAAGGAGCAGAGCCCAGTGCATAATGCGTTGAAAAGGAAATCCAAAGAGAAATTCCTCTTTGTTGTTGATTAACCAAAGTAGATAACTTATCCCCAGAATAATGATGGCTTTATTATATAACATAGCACCCTGCCCAATCCAAAGGGGGTTATGTTGAAAACCCTACCTAATTTAAGAATAATGACAATTTAATTAATCCTCCACAGTATTACTAGGAAAGACCTTTGTTATCAAAAGGGCTATCTTCCTTATCACCTCTTTGACGGTTAAGTCTTTGAAGTGCAAACATCCATTCTTCTCAAGGAACTGCTGCTTGTGAATTAGGTTGAGAGGCACGGTCCCAGGTGGCAGAGATAAAACTGAGACAAACACACCAAGCCAAATGAGGTGGAGATCAACATTTTGAGGATGAAAGATGGAAATGGCCAATATCATACCATCACATCGTGCAGGGGAACAGAGAAACAATGGCGTGAAAGCAACAAACAGGCAAAAGAAAATATTGGCACCATCAGCGAAGGGCGTTCCCACCAAAGCAGAAGAACTCTATAGACCAGCTATGCAGACTTCTACTTGGAATTCACTTAGAAAAGCTACACTTTTAACTACCTACAAGCCTGACACAAACGCATGTTATGAGAGGGAGTAGAACTGAAAACTCAAGACCATTTGCAGAAAATGAGAATGGTTGCCTTTTTCCTAAGGGCCACACTGGTCTATAAAGTAATTGATGGCATGCATTTGAAATTGTGTCTTACCTGATCTGTTATGTTCCAGAAGCCGATTGTCTTTGCCCAGACACATGTCACCTTGAGTGCTATTGCAGGCCATATTTAATTCTGTCTTGCAAAAAGTAGGAGAGCTTGCTTGAGGGGCAGGAGGGATGTGCTTCTTTCTTTTCCTTGGAAGTTTCTGCTTCGCCATCGCCAGAGAGTAGTACATTCCAAAGTTGTTGACAATGACCGGCACTGGCATGGCTATGGTAAGCACCCCAGCCAGAGCACACAGGGCTCCCACCAGCATCCCTGACCATGTTTTTGGGTACATATCCCCATAGCCCAGGGTAGTCATGGTCACTACAGCCCACCAGAAGCCGATAGGAATGTTTTTGAACTGCGTGTGCTCACTAGCTGAAGGGTCGTTGGGTTGAGCTCCTACTCTCTCGGCATAGTAGATCATAGTAGCAAATATCAAAACTCCTAGAGCCAGGAAGATGATCAGCAGCAAAAATTCATTAGTACTAGCTCGAAGAGTGTGTCCAAGCACCCTCAGACCTACAAAATGGCGGGTGAGCTTGAAGATTCTCAGGATCCTCACAAATCTTACCACCCTGAGGAAGCCAAGGACATCTTTAGCGGCTTTGGATGAGAGCCCACTGAGCCCCACCTCCAAGTAGAAGGGTAGGATGGCCACAAAGTCAATGATGTTCAAGAGATTTTTGACGAATTCAAGTTTATTGGGGGAAAAAACAATACGGACTAAAAATTCAAACGTAAACCACACTACGCACACTCCCTCTACATACATCAAGGCAGGATCCGTTTCGATTTCATATTGTAGAACAACGCTTGTGCCATTGATGACTGGTTCTGTCTTGTTTTTAACGGTATTGAAAGCTTCATGTGTCTCCAGGCAAAAGGTTGTGATCGAAACCAGGATGAAGAATAAAGAAGCAAAAGCAATAAACTGTAGGGAAAGAAAAGAAATAAATAAAAAAGGAAAGAGTGATCTGAGCCATAATATACTTCCATCCAAATCTAAGAGTATTGATCCCTGTAGATGAAAAAGAATGAAAACGTATTTGGAGATTTCACCTGGAATGTTACTCAAGTAACAAGTAAAAGAAGAGATGTGGAGTTAATATGAATCTGAACTGCACGTGCCATGTGTTTCAAGTTCTGTTTTCAGCTTTATAGGTAAAAAGTCTTGCTTTATGTTGGAAAATCACTCCGTAACTCTTTCATGTAAGAAAATGTACCTATGAAAAAAGTATATAAAACACTCCAAAAGAATGCTTAAAAACAGACTGAAAAAAATAATAAATGCAGACGATGAAAGAAATAATAAATGTAGACAATGGCTCCAAATAGTTTGTGACCCTAGAAATATTCATGTATTTGATCAAGTTTTAAGTCTATGAATAAAAGGCACAGTCCACACTGATGGAAATTTGAAGGTGGCTCAAATTTAACTGTAGGTTGCTATCTCTAAATAAAATGTCCAGGTTGTAATGAGGTATGAACATAAAAAAAAAATCTTTGATTTATTTTCCCACTTAAATTATATCAACTTAAAATGGAGAATTGTCCAAAAGAGTAAATCTAGGGAGAAATAGTAGGCAACAAGACCGAAGAGAGAGAAACAGAGTTAAGGAACAAATTAAAAGACAATTTTCTTCCTGAAAAAGAACTCCAAGGGTTAGAGTAACACGTTATAAAGCGGCAGGTAGTTTTCTCTATTGTTTTATTCAATGCCTCATTTCACTTCTCAGTAAATAATATATGAATACACATACCCACTAAGAAAAATAAAAAAGCATGCTTATTTACATAGTTCTTACTGACATCAGACTCTTAGAAACATTTATATAAGTAACTCATAACAACACCCATAACAACATTACTACTACCTCATTTTACAGTGTCAGCATATTAGACACAGAGAGGTTAAGTCACATTTCCAAAGTCACACCTAAGACACTAACCTGACAATTTTTTGCCCTAGATTCTGTTTAACTATCAAACCCTCAGATGTAAAACACAAATATGTTGAAATATTTATTTATCTTGGCATTCACACATTTCTTACTGTTAAAGACCTGAAAACTTGAAACCCAGTTGTTGGAGGGAATGGCATTGTTTCGGTCAGTAACAGAGACTGTCAAGGAAGCTGGCAGATTCCCAGCATTCTCTGATAATGCTCTCACATTTAGCAGGCTTAATAAGCACCAAGAGACCATTTCTTGAATATTTAAACAAATGAATTATTCAGGAGTAGTAAGTCATCAATCAAGGGGAGGGAAGCCCTTATTTGGAAAAAATAGGGTACATCCCAAACCTAAAGCTGTTTCCTGATATTTACTTAACCATGCCATTGAGAAGATCTAAATTTCAAGGACAGATTGAAACCACCTTTTTTAACCTGGTTGAGTTTCAATGTAAGATATATACAAATCTTGCTATATATAAAAGAGATACATGAAGAGACAAAAAAAATCTTGGGATGGTGACTATCTGCCTTAAACACCAACCCCAAATTATAGATTATTTCAATGCAGTGTGCCAGTTAACACATCATTCATACAGTCATAAGGCATGTCATTTTCATGGCTTTGACTTATTTTTCCATGCATATCTTTCAGTTTCCCACGGTTTTGACATTATGATTTGACTATTTCTTTCACAGACATATTATGAGATATTAGCATGTTTTTTTCACTCAACTTTCCCTATGCACAAATCAATATAGATGATTCTTTTTTAATCAACTGCATACTGTAATATAGTACCAATAAGACCCTCTACATACTTTAAAAGATGACACCTTGGAGGAAGAATCAATTATCTTGTATTCATACATTACTTCTTAATCTAATCACAATATCATTATAGTTTTGAGAATCAAGTGTATTTCTGATTCCCCCTGAAATCTTTTGTCATTAGAGCGCTGCCAGTATGTACATATCGATTCCCCCAATTTCTCCCCACTCTCCCCCATACCCACCTGGCTCCATCATTTCCAGCTAAGTGTCACAAGTTTTAGTGCACAAATTCTATCAATGAGGCAGTTAGAAAATATAAGACAGGTAAAGTAAACTACAATTTTATTTTATGCTTCTAGTGTTTCTCAGTCAGCATTTTTCAGCCAATTTCACAGTCTCAAATTCTCTCCACCTACATTCATGCAGTGAATTGAGTGGGACTTGCCAGTGTTGCTCTTTTAAGATCAGTTCACCTCCCATCCAACAAAGACAGTTTTCTAATATACTTTGATGCTTGTCGATATGAAACACTGGGACCTCTTCCATTCAGACATCTTCCTACTCTTCATTCACTCATTCATTCATTCAACAAGTATGTATTACGTGCCTCCTTGTGCCAGGCCCCAGGGCTAGGGTTTTAATTTAACAAAACACAATTCCTGCCTGTGAGAAACTCACAGTCCACTAGGGACAGAGACATTAAATAATTAATCCCACAGTAATTACATAATTACAAGTGTAATAGAAGCAAGGATTAAAAAGGGGAACTTATTTAAACTAAGGGGACCATTAGAAACCTCTGAAAAAATACCAATAGATTGAAATTTGAGGGATAAGTGGAGGCTGACCTGATGGAAAGACTTGTGTTAAAGCAGCAGGAGCTTTAACAAAAACAGCTGGATGTTTTCAATCTCACTTTCTCAAGTGGTGCTTTGACTATAACACTGCAGGAATGGCAGGTTTTCCAAATCTGCCTATTTTGCCCAAATTGTGATGAATAAATCACAGCCTGGCTGCATTGAAATAATCCATAATTTGGGGTTGGTCTTCAGGTTAACCTTTTTTTTTCTGAAGAGATTTATACCTACTAAAAGTGTTACGTGGGTTTTAAAATGAGACTGCAAGGTAACTTTAGAGCAATTTGATTGCTAGTAGTGCTCCCCTGGACTCACTGACCACTTGTCCGAAATTCTTGTACCAACCCCACTGTTTGGGATGAAGTGAATTGAAAGATATATAGTGAAGTGGTTTTTTCATTTAAAGCACTATACAAATATTAGAAAACATTGTTACATATACTGTAGTAGGTTTTAAAATATATAATTATTACCTCAGTAAGAAATCCTAGCACCTGATGTTTATGTTCATTAAATGAGTTATTATATTTTCAAGAAAATATCAAGAGTCTTAAGATACCACATGTGGTGGCTGGACTTTAAGTAACATGAATCATCTTATACTTGGAAACCATTTAAATTACCTACTCACTCCTAGGAAAGTATTTTGGCCAAATTTGTTAGAATCCATCTAGGGGGCTTACACAAATGTGAATTCCATCCCCCAGATCAGAGAACATACATAGATTCTCTTGTTTGGGGTGGGGGAATCTGCATTTAACAAGCCTCCTAGGTGATTCCTATCATACTAACATTTGAAAACCATTGTTCTAATGTTTTTTGAAGATTTATAATACAAGATTGATAATTCGTTTTTAAATAAATTTGAACAGTTTTTAAATTATAAGCATTTGTAGACTCTTAGAAGAATCTTAAACCTTAAGAAAAACAGTTTACTACTTCCTATATAGTGGGATGTCTGTGCCTGTGTGTCTGTGTTACACGTTATGACATAATTTTGGCTTCTCAGCAAATATCTGTGAGTAAACGGAACAACTGTACATAAATAAACACAAATATATGCAATTAAATATATGTAATTGTAAGATTTCAAATATAATAATATAATTCTGAATATACATAATATCTAAGACACAAAACTTTGGAAACCAAAGGTTGTTTCTATAAGTCATTTGGAACTTGTATTTATCAATATTTTTATTAGCACTGAAAGAACCACATCATGGTTTTGTATTTGTATTATTCTTCATTGTAATTTTTTTTTTTGGTATCATTATTCTACAATTACATGAAGAACATTATGTTTACTAGACTCCCCCCTTCACCAAGTCCTCCCCACCTACCCCTTCACAGTCACTGTCCATCAGCGTAGTAAGATGCTGTAAAATCACTACTTGTCTTTTCCGTGTTGCACAGCCCTCCCCGTGCCCCCCCACACACTATACATGCTAATCATAATGCCCCTTTCTTTTTCCCTGACCTTGTCCCTGCTTCATTGTAATTTTTATAGCTCGGTATGTCTTTAGCTTTTAAGGACTTTATAAATCTGCTAGAGGTACTAAACAGGAAAATAAAATAACAAATAGAAATAAACTGAAACATTCCTGGAAAGTATCTTAATATTCCTAACATTATTCATCTGAGAAGTAGATGGTTATTTTGATTAAAAGAACATCTAGATAGGTCATTTTTGTTTGCATAGGCGAAGGACACTAGGTGTGGTCTAGAATGAGCAGATTGTTAACAGAGAACTAAAGTAGGCTTCACAATAACATGGTGGGAAATTGGAAGTTGGCCTCTCAGCTTGAAAGTGGGGAAGTTGGTAGGAAGTTGAATTCTGAAGAGAAGGAAATGGGTGAGGCCACTAAGGCAAAAGAAGAAAGGCCCATAATGTGAGGGCAAGCAAGCAAGAAATCCCTCCACAGGTTCAGGAGCAGAACTTTGGGACACCAATGGAGAATATTAAATGTCATGGTGGTACTGCTGTCCTCTGCCTTCAGCAAAAGGCGGCTGTGCAAACTGTGTGGTGTTGATGGTGCTTTAGGAAATCCAGCCATGAGAAGACAAAAAGAGTGGAGCAGTCAACCAAGGGAGGCAAGATGCACAGAGAGGTTCAAAAACACAGGATAGTAACAAATAAGTGTTAAAGGTAATCAGAAGAAATTTGGTCACTGAAAAATCTGGAGATATTAGGAGAAACAGATCTTCCTGTGGAATGAATATGAGCTCAGTTTATTAGGAACATAGCTTTAATTATCAAGTGAAGAGGTGACCTTAGGACCCTTGAAGGCCTGGAACTTTCAGAGGCAATACTTAGACACCATTACCAAGGAATATGTGCACTTTATCTGAACTTACTTTTAAAGAGCCTAAGCCTTGAATATTGGAAATGTCTTCTTTTGTTTCTGACTCACTGGGTTAAGCTGAAATGGATCAAAATGACATGAGATTGAATAATATTAAGAAAAAATATTTAAATGGAAAGAAATGGGGGAGAAAGGAAGTTTGACTTATTTTCCTTCACTGAATTGGGAACTGTTTAAGGACTGGAATGATGTCATATACATGTCAACATCACCTGTTTCTGGCATAGTAGTTAAGATTTAGTATGGCTGGATAGATGGAAGAATTAATGAAAGAATGAATAAATGAACAAAATAATAAGATATACCACATCCCAGTGAGGAAAAAAATGATGTAAAAAGAAGAAAATAACAGAAACAAACCACTGAAGTATGCATATTGAAGAAAAAAAACAAATTTATAACAGAAGCAAATTGAACTGGTCTGTAAGTCTAAATGTTGCGGAGAGTAGCTTTTATTTATTCTGTTAATGGAGCTTGTGTTTTACCAGGGAGTTGGGGGAAAAAATCACACAGCTGTCTCTCTCTTTTTCCCTGTGATAAGACCACCCACTCCCATAAGCATGAAACGAAAATAAAGTGATTCATATTAAATAATTAAAATGTTAGAACAATTTGCACACAAGGTATATCATGTTGACTGAATGCACAGAACTGATGTATCATAGCAGAATGGAAATATCCTGTTAAAATATTGGTTTGTGGGTCCAATGAGTAGCCACTTTTTCTCTGTAAGCCCAGTGTCCATGCTTACCTACATAGAATGTCTAATAATTTTTTTTTCATAATTAGCAACCATGGACAGAAAGTCCTTAGAATTAAGGTTCTATGAAGAAGGTATTATTATCGATCTACCTCAATGCAAGCAGACAAATAGATCTCCAGGTATGTGTAAGAAACTGAGAACAATCAGGGAAAACTGGAGCGTATTTTTTGTTTCATCATTTTCTTTTTCCTGTTAGCATTAAAATAAATATAACAAACTCTGGGCAAACCCAAAAGTGCCAGAACTTTCAAACCTGATTAAGTGATTCTTCCCTGGGTTCCACTAGCCCAGGATCACTGATATTATAGCAGGCTTCACACACTATTGTTCAGACTGATTCTACCTCTCCACAAATTCAGAGAGAAAGACTTAACATCTATCCCCAGAGTCAAAGACAGAGCCTGATGGATGGCAGAGCAGCTGTTTAGTTCTTGTAAACTTGGTAAAGGAACACATTTGAAAAATA
Source organism: Manis javanica (assembly GCF_040802235.1). Lineage (NCBI taxonomy): Eukaryota > Metazoa > Chordata > Mammalia > Pholidota > Manidae > Manis > Manis javanica. The sequence continues at coordinate 72,133,832 of NC_133165.1, forward strand.
TGTTTATTTGGTATGTCAAAACTTCCTTGGTCCCAACATAGAATCTGTCTTTAATAATACTTCATCCTATTAATTCACAAGTAGAAACCTTAACTTATATAACAAACCTTAAAGGGGTGGGAAAAAAACAAAGAAAAATTAAACTCACCTGTATTTGTAAATTCAAGTCAATGTGATACTTTAATAAGAAGAAATCAACATTATGGGATGATTTTTAAGACAAGGTACCTAAAATAAATGCTAAAGAATTTTCAATTTTTAAAAAAAGTACATCTATTTTTACTTTGAATATTAAGGACATTATATATTTTTCCACTGGGCATATTTCATTCCTGTTACACCCATTCTGCTTTTTTTTTGTTAAATAATGAAACAAAGACATGAGAAGGGCAAGGGCTTCCAGTAATGAAGTGTCAGAGCTCATAAAGCTTCTTGATCCAAAATTTCCATGTTTAGAAATTTACTCTGGCGAAATATGTGTATAAAGTACAGGGATATATGCAGAAGGACATTCACTAAAGCATTATTTGTACAAAAAGAAAACAGAGAAAATGTAAACGTCCATGAGTTGATGGTATGTCCACACTAGAGCATTACAAAAATGAAGTAGTTCCATATGTGTCAATACAGAATGATCTCTAATGAAACATATTAAACAAACAAAAATGGCTGTGGAACAATAATATGCAGAGTCTAGTTAATTTCTTTCTTTTTGTACAATAAATGCATGCAAATATTTAGAAACACTGTACTCTTAGATGTCTGAATATCACAGTGGCATCGTGTGAGCATGTTGTTAATTGGGAATTCTAAATGGTTCTCTAAATGTCTGCAAAATTTAAATATTTTACAAAATGTTTAATCATGTATTATGTGTTTAGTTTTAAAACAAAATTCAGAGAAAATAATGACTAAGAGAGGATTAAACCTAGATTATTCTCAATGGCCATTAAGCTTATTTTAATAGTCCATAGGAATTATACATCAGCACATTGCCATTTTTCTTCTTTTCTACAGAACTTTAAACTTAGCAGATGCTGTTAATTATGTATGCAAGTTTCACACACTAGCTTTGCTGCAATTAACAAGAATGTGGTGGTGTTCACAGAACTGTGGTCTCTAGAGAGAGGAAAAAGTCTCTTCCACTTGTAAGTATATCCTCAAGGGCCAGCCAAGCAGGGGCATCTAGAGTCCAGGGTCTGCTGGTTCCATGTAGAGTTGACAATTACTTTAGCTTCTTCTGAGACTGGTGAAATCAATTTCTCTTCATTTAAGTTTTACCACTTAAAGAAGTTTTACAAACTTTACTACATTTACAGTATTGAGTTAAAATGAAGAAAGTGTTCTTTCTCCAATGGAGATACTATACATACTACATGATTACCAAATTAAGAACTTAATGAAAATGAGTAAGATTAACCTGTGGGTAACTGTATATAATCATGTGTATGTTTATAATATATGTTTAATATCTTTACTGTATACAATATGTATTTGATAAATACATATCATATATGTAGTTATAGATAACTACACATGTGAGACATGAGTATATTACATAGATAGGTATAGAAATAGATATTAAACAATATAAGATTTAAGTTTCCCAAATCAAGAAACTATATCCAAATATTGCTTTTGACTTGTCTGGCCACTGATAAATATCTTCTACCATATTTTTTGATCCAAAATAAATGCACACCATTCATTCTACTTTTTTTTTCTATTCCACAGACTGATTTCACAAAAGTTTTAGTTTTTTTTTACTAGTCAAGGCCTATCCACTCACACTCAAGTGCAATTTTCCAGGATACAGGCAAAAGAGGCTTGTACATAATAGTATTATCACAATGAATTGTGGTGCTTGATGTTAGGTAATTAGAATTAAAAGTCATCAAATATGAATACATAGTATCATGTTACTTTTCTATTCTACAACAAAATTTTTTGTTATAACAGTTCTTATAATTGTTTCAGTACACTGAAGAAAAATTCTATACTTTTCAATCATAAGAATGATAACAGATTATAAAAAGTCATTTCACAACATTAACATGAATTATAATTCCTGGTTTCCAGTTATTGAAAACTCCCCCTAAAGTTTCTATCTTTAGCATATATATTAGTTTATTTCCAATTTATTTTTTAAATGATTCTGTTTGTTTCAGAATGATATAACCTACAGCACCATGATCTAGAATACCTAGGAAGTCACATTTTTAAGCCCTATCTACCCAGTATATCTTCCTTGAGGTTAACATTTACTGTCCAAAATTAATTATCTAAGAATCTTTGGTTTTACTTAGTCAGAAGTAAGGGAGGTAAGGGGAGGATTAGTTAGAGGTAAAGGAAGGTGACTAGTTTACAATATCAAAGATTTGCTGACTCTGACAATTTTTTTTTCAAAACCCACTTCACACAGTGCCATGTATGCCTGTCCACCCAGCAGTGCCATTTCTACTTGTCCAGATCCCTGTATGACCAAGAGTGTCCCAAACTTCAGTCTCCAACTGTTATTCCCTATTTCCATATTTGCTTGCTTAGTAATCCTTTCTAAAACATGACCATATGCCCAGGTGGCCAAATCTTGAGAGTCTTTTAGGCCCAGCCATAGCTCCAATGGAGCTGGCCCGCCCCCACATGCATTTACATGTTTAAGCTGGGGATTCAGTGTTTCTTTTTTCCCTCCAGATCATTTTGTTTAGTGGATATTTGTTTTTCATTGCTACTAAGACTGGGTCAGGACTCCTTTAATCCATTCTACTCTACCTCAACAGGTATCCCTATGTGGATAGAGGATATTAGACTCTCAGTTCCTTCTCTTGTTTGAAGGTCTTGGGTGCTCTTGCAAATTCCTGCAAACTCTTCCCAGAGGCAAATTTTCTACAAAACAAAGTCCCCATGTAATTTTGTTACACAAAGTAGAAAAACCATATTTAAAATCAGGAGTGGACTGATTGGCTATGTAATTGGAAATTCATTAGGGTTGACCTTAATGTTACTTGTCTTAGCAATTTAACTCTTATCAACAGCTATCAAAGTGTGGCCTGGGAACTTCTAGTGGTCCTGAGACCTTTTCTTGGGTCTATAAAGTCAAAATTAATTCTGTAATAACATTAGAAAGTTTTTGCCTTTTTCATTCTCATTGTCTCGTCTGTTTATGAGGTACTTTCCACAGGCTACATGACATGTGATATCACAAAAGACTGAATGTGCAAGGAGACATGAATATCCAGCCACCTTTGATTAAGCCAGACATGAAGAAGACTTGTAAAAATATAAACCAAAGTCAATCTTCTCACTTTATTTTTCCTTTTAGAAATTTTATTTTTTTTAACATTTATTTTTCTAATTATAATCTTTCTAATATCATGGGGATGTAATGTACAGCATATGTAGTCAATAATATTGTAATAACTTTATATGTGACAGTAACTACAATTATGGGGATCATTTCATAATACATAAAAATACCAAATCACTGTGATGTACACATGAAATGAATAGGATGCTGTATGTCAGTGATACTTCAATTACAAGAATTATTTTTCATTGAAGATATGTTTGTTCACAACATTGGGTTATATCCTAATCCAGGCAAATAGGTATCTCCTAAGCTTTCTATATAAAACTAATAGGTTCCACCAGTGACTACAAAAGATTACAAGATCTCCAAGGTAGTCTTCAATACAATTAGCTGCCTTATTAGACTATAAAGTAAATTTTAAAATATGCATTTATTATGTTAATAATTTTAAAACTGTCATGAATGAAGAAAGCTCTAACCTAGGAATTCTCAGTATTCACATTAATCTAGAGTAACAGAAACATCTGTGTCCACCTCTTAAATACTGGGAAATCTGGAAACCTATTAATCTCATCTACTTCCACCATTCCAACTGTCATTAATGTATCAATAACTCAAATACCAGTCTCCAGCTTATACCTTTTCTTTATAATTCAAAATCATAATTCCCTACATCCACAAAGTTTTTTTTGTCTCAATTAAATAACAAAGACTATGAAGGAAATTGAAAAAAATAACTATGTTTAGTCTGGGTTCTCCAGGGAAACAGAACTAATAGGACATTTATAGGTTTATAGAATGAGATTTATTATGAGGAATTGGCTAGGAGGTTGAGAAGTCCCATGATCTGCCATCTGTCAGCAGGAGGCTTAGGAAAGCCAACGGTGTAGACCAGGTCTAAGCCTAGAGGCCTCACAACCAGGGGCCAGTTGTGTAAGTCCCATTCTGAGTGTGATGGCCCAAGAGCCTGCAGTGCCAGTGTTTGGGGGCAGAATAAAATGGATTTCCTCGATTAAGCAGAACTAATTCACCTTTCCTCCACCTTTTTTATTCTATTTGACCCCTCATGGGATTGGATAATGCCCACCCACACTGGTGAAGGGATCTTCTTTAAGCAGTCTACCTACTCAAATACTAATCTCCTCTGCACCATTGTAGTCACATTCAGAAATAATGTTTTACAGCTGTCTGAACATCCCTTAGTCCAGCCAAAAGGACACATAAAACTAACCATCACAGTGATTTTTATATATTTTATTATTGAAGGTTTCAAAGGACTTTCAAACTCTACTTGCCCAGTATGTCATTCAAATCTGAGCTTTCTATTCCATTATACATTACTATTATTTTGAACCATCACTTATCAATTAACTAGTTTGGTACTTAGACTGTCTACATCCTTCCCCAACACCTTCATCTCTTGAATCACTGACTCCTAAGGATTCTCAGACCTGAAATATCTCTAGTGTTATTCTCCATTCTCTCCATTCCCAGTGCCAATGGTTTAGTTTTTAATTCACCTTTAATTAGCTTTCCTTGTATTATAGGAATAAGCACTCCTTTAAGAGTACAAGCATGATTATGCCACTCATCTGCTTAAAATAGTTCAAGGCCTCTCAATTACAGAATAACACACTAGGTTCTTACTATGTCATTCAAGAAATTTCTTTATGTGGACATTATTTGCCTTTTTACTGTGAATATCACTATCTTCTCTGATGTGAGGACTAGGAGCTCTAGTCCTCATGCCTTTGTACACACAGACCTTCTGTCTGAAAAATACCTCTTCCCTTTATATGACTGGCAAAGAACTACTTAGTATTTGAGACTCAACTCAGATTATCACTTACTCTTTGAAATAAATCCTTGAAATCTGAGGCAAAATTAAGTACTTTCTTGTTAGTTTGCCATTCATATCACTACAGTAGCACTTGCGTTATTTCTGTAATCTTTTCTGTTCCTTTAGTAGAACACAAGCTTATGACGGCAGGAATTTTTATTTATATTTTTTGTCAATGGTACCAAGTTGATGTTTAATAAATATTGACAGAAAACTAATAGCAAAGACTATGGCCACACAGAACATAAGAATTTAACTCAATTTTGGTTCACTTATTTATACCCAATCATTTCTTCCAACAGATTTCCAAGAAGGATTTTGAAAATAATAAACAGAATAGGAAGAGAAGCATAAGCTAAGACTAGTAAGAGAACAGATTGTCAGTCTGAGAGACAAGAGCAGGGCAATGTCAGAGATGAAAAAGAAAGGGAACGAATGCTTCAAGGAGGAGGGATTAGCAATGTCAGTTTCTGCAGAGTTCAAACAATATAAAAATGAAGAATGACCTATCAGATGAGATAATTAGTCCATCATTATTTTCCCTCGAGAGGCAGTTTTAGTAAAGTAGGACAGAATCCAGATTTCAAGGGATTAACAAACTAGTGGATGCTGAGATGTATGAGTAGCAAGTAAACACACATACACAGACACACTATCGCATTAAGGTGTTAAGTCAGTTTTGTTCATAGAGATCATTACAAATTTAAAATTTTTGGCTCTGCTATAAGAATAAACAAAAGGGGCTAATTCTAGAAAATATAAAAATTTATACAACTAATACAACAGCAAACCATAGTTTTGAAATTATGAAGATGAGCTTAGTAATGAAAGCTAATACCAAATATTCCTTAATACTATTTTCATAATTGTCCAATCATAGACATTTTCTACCTATCTATAACCACTCAGCAAGCTACAGTAACTATATGAGTGTTTTTAACTAATTCTACTCCCAAAATGTAACTCTGTATCTGTTGTCCTAAGAGGCATTAAGAAAGTAACAAATTCAGGGCCATGCCACTGATAACAGTTCTACAGGATTAGTAAGTGACTCTAGAAAAAGAAACAATAATTTTTAATATGCAAGGATCAATACTGCATTTGACATTCAAAAGATAACAAAAAGTAATAAAAATAAAAATTTGAAAATGATAGAAATAATAATAGGCATATTCAATGAGCACATCTGTGCTTTAAAAAAAATCTTATTTAATCCTGTAAACATATTACATGGTAGGCTCTATTATCCCATTTTATAGAGAAGCACACTGAGTTGTAGAGACTAAGGTCAAAGCTCTCTGTTTGGTAACACATATTGCTTCTCTGAATTCACCTTTATTTTATAAGAAACTTCAACTCTAGTGAACAGATATTTTTTTAATTGTAATAATATTATAAATAGCATTTTATTCACATACATACATGCAAGCACACACACATGCTAAATTGATCATCAATGGTGCAAAAGCTAGAAAACCAGAAAAAATATTCCTAAGCTTTATTCCTGATCTGTCTAATGAATCTTTATATATACTGTAATTTTTCAAGGTTCTTAAAAAGTAATGGTATAATAAGAAAGGGTGATTCTATGTAAGAAAAATAAGCAAATGGGTACCAGGCTAGAAAGCAATTGTGTGTTCCTTATTTGGACAAACTTAAGTATACATTTTGTGCCTAAACTTTAAAAAATTCTCAAACATTTAAGAAGAGCTAATTCCTAGCCTTCTTAAAGTATTCCAAAAAAATAGAAAAATCCCATAAAGAAGGTAATACTTCCAAACATATTCTAATCACTCCAATACCAAAACAGACAAAGATAATACAAAGAAGAAAAATACACACCTATATCCCTAGTGAACACAGATGCAAAAATTCCTAACAAAATATTAGCAAACTGAATTCAAAAATATATCAAAAGGATTATCCATCATGACCAAGTGGGATTTATTCCAGGGATGCAAGGTTGGTACAATATTCATAAATCAATTGATGTGATATACCACATTAACAAAAGGAAGGATAAAAACCATAAGATCATCTTAATAAATGCTAAAAAAACACTTTACAAAATTCAACATTCAGTCTTGATAAAAACTCCCAACAAAATGGATATAGAGGGAACATAACTCAACCTACTATATGGGAAAATATATTTATAAATGATATATCTGATTAGGGACTAACATCCAAAGTATATAAAGAACTCACACAATTCAACCCCAAAATAACAAATAACCCAGCCAAAAAATGGGTAGAGGACCTGAATAGACATTTTTCCAAGAAAGACAAATAGATGGCAAACAGGCACAAGGAAAGATGGTCCACATCACTAATCATCACGTAAATGCAAACCAAAACCACAACGACTTATTACCTCACACAGTCAGAATGGCCAGTATCCAAAAGACAAGGAATCAGAAGTGTTGGTAAGAATGTGGAGAAAAGGGAACCCTCCTACACTGTTGATGGGAATGAAAATTGGTGCAGCCACTACAGAAAGCTGTTGGACATAAAGAGGTTCCTCAAAAAACTAAAAATAGAGATATCATATGACAGTAATTCCACTTGTAGGGATTCATCATGAAAACAGAATTGCTGATTTGAAAAGATATATGCACTCCTATGTTAACTGCCACATTATTTACAATGGTCAAGATATGGAATCAACAAAAGTGTCCACCATTGCAAGAATGGATGAAGAGGAGGTGATATATAAAATGGAATATAATTCAGCCATAAAAAAGAAAGAAGTCTTGTCATTTGCAATTAACATTGATGGACCTAAATGGTATTATGTTAAGTTAAACAAGCCAGGTGGAGAAAGACAAATACCATATGTCTTCACTTATATGTGGAATCTGAAAATAAATCAAAATAAAATGAACTAAACAGGAGGCGGGAGCCAAGATGGCGGTGTGAGTAGAGCAGTGGAAATCTCCTCCCAAAAACACATAGAGCTATGAAAATATAACAAAGAAAAATCTTCCTAAAATAGAGACCACAGGACACAGGACAACATCCAGACCACATCCACACCTGCAAGAACCCAGCGCCTTGTGAAGGGGAGTGCTTTTTGGAAATCTTAAAGGGGCAGGACAGGTCACTTAGACCAGAAGCAGGGAATCTGGGGATCTCTGGGCACTCTAACCCCCTGGGCAGCAGGGAGCACAGAGGCCCCTTATGGAGATAAATAGTCTCCTGGCTGCTCCCCCTCCAACGGGGCTCCACCATTTTGGAGGAACAGCCCCAGCCAGGCCAAGCCCACAGCAACAGTGGAGATAAACCCCAAAGCAACTGGGCAGGAAGCAGAAGCCCTGTCTGCGCACAGCTGCCCAGCACAAGCCACTAGAGGTCGCTATTCTCCCAGGAAAAGGCTACAAACCAACAAGAAGGGAAGCTCTTCCAGCGGTCACTTGTACCAGCTCTGCAGACTATCTCTATCACCATGAAAAGGCAAAACTACAGGCAGACAAAGATCACAGAGACAACACCTGAGAAGGAGACAGACCTAACTAGTCCTCATGAAAAAGAATTCAAAATAAAAATCATGAACATGCTGACAGAGATGCAGAAAAAAATGCAAGAGCAATGGGATGAGATGCAGAGAAAAATGCAAGAGCAGTGGGATGAGATGCAGAGAAAAATGCAAGAGCAGTGGGAGGAAGTCCGGAAGGAGATCACAGATGTCAGGAAAGAGATCACAGAAGTGAAACAATCCCTGGAAGGATTTATAAGCAGAATGGATAAGATGCAAGAGGCCATTGAAGGAATAGAAGCCAGAGAACAGGAACGTATAGAAGCTGACATAGAGAGAGATAAAAGGATCTCCAGGAATGAAACAACACTAAGAGAAATATGTGACCAATACAAAAGGAAAAACATTCGTATTATAGGGATACCAGAAGAGGAAGAAAGAGGAAAAGGGATAGAAAGTGTCTTTGAAGAAATAATTGCTGAAAACTTCCCCAAACTGGGGGAGGAAATAATCGAACAGACCATGGAATTATACAGAACCCCCAACAGAAAGGATCCAAGGAGGACAACACCAAGACACATAATAATTAAAATGGCAAGGATCAAGGACAAGGAAAGAGTTTTAAAGGCAGCTAGAGAGAAAAAGGTCACCTATAAAGGAAAACCAAACAGGCTAACATCAGACTTCTCAACAGAAACCCTACAGGCCAGAAGAGAATGGCATGATATACTTAATGCAATGAAACAGAAGGGCCTTGAACCAAGGATACTGTATCCAGCACGACTATCATTTAAATATGATGGTGGGATCAAACAATTCCCAGACAAGCAAAAGCTGAGGGAATTTGCTTCCCACAAACCACCTCTACAGGGCATCCTACAGGGACTGCTCTAGATGGGAGCACCCCTAAAAAGAGCACAGAACAAAACACACAACATATGAAGAATGGAGGAGGAGGAATAAGAAGGGAGAGAAGAAAAGACTCTCCAGACAGTGTATATAACAGCTCAATAAGCGAGCTAAGTTAGGCAGTAAGATACTAAAGAAGCTAACCTTGAAACTTTGGTAACCACGAATCTAAAGCCTGCAATGGCAATAAGTACATATCTTTCAATAGTCACCCTAAATGTAAATGGACTTAATGCACCAATCAAAAGACATAGAGTAATAGAATGGATAAAAAAGCAAGACCCATCTATATGCTGCTTACAAGAAACTCACCTTAATCCCAAAGATAAGCATAGACTAAAAGTCAAGGGATGGAAAAACATATTTCAGGCAAACAACAGTGAGAAGAAAGCAGGGGTTGCAGTACTAATATCAGACAAAATAGACTTCAAAACAAAGAAAGTAACAAGAGATAAAGAAGGCCACTACATAATGATAAAGGGCTTAGTCCAACAAGAGGATATAACCATTCTAAATATATATGCACCCAATACAGGAGCACCAGCATATGTGAAGCAAATACTAACAGAACTAAAGAGGGAAATAGACTGCAATGCATTCATTGTAGGAGACTTCAACACACCACTCACCCCAAAGGATAGATCCACCGGGCAGAAAATAAGTAAAGACACACAGGCACTGAACAACACACTAGAACAGATGGACCTAATAGACATCTATAGAACTTTACATCCAAAAGCAACAGGATATACATTCTTCTCAAGTGCACATGGAACATTCTCCAGAATAGACCACATACTAGCTCACAAAAAGAGCCTCAGTAAATTCCACAATATTGAAATTCTACCAACCAATTTTTCAGACCACAAAGGTATGAAAGTAGAAATAAATTCTACAAAGAAAACAAAAAGGCTCACAAACACATGGAGGCTTAACAACATGCTACTAAATAATCAATGGATCAAGGAACAAATCAAAATAGAGATCAAGGAATATATAGAAACAAATGACAACAACAACACTAAGCCCCAACTTCTGTGGGATGCAGCGAAAGCAGTCTTAAGAGGAAAGTATATAGCAATCCAGGCACACTTGAAGAAGGAAGAACAATCCCAAATGAATAGTCTCACATCACAATTATTAAAACTGGAAAAAGAAGAACAAATGAGGCCTAAAGTCAGCAGAAGGAGGGACATAATAAAGATCAAAGAAGAAATAAACAAAATTGAGAAGAATAAAACAATAGCAAAAATCAACGAAACCAAGAGCTGGTTATTTGAGAAAATAAACAAAATAGATAAGCCTCTAGCCCAACTTATTAAGAGAAAAAGAGAGTCAACACAAATCAACATAATCAGAAATGAGAATGGAAAAATCACGACAGACTCCACAGAAATACAAAGAATTATTAAAGACTACTATGAAAACCTATATGCCAACAAGCTGGAAAACCTAGAAGAAATGGACAACTTCCTAGAAAAATACAACCTCCCAAGACTGACCAAGGAAGAAACACAAAAGTTAAACAAACCAATTACAAGCAAAGAAATTGAAACAGTAATCAAAAAACTACCCAAGAACAAAACCCCGGGGCCGGACGGATTTACCTCGGAATTTTATCAGACACACAGAGAAGACATAATACCCATTCTCCTTAAAGTGTTCCACAAAATAGAAGAAGAGGGAATACTCCCAAACTCATTCTATGAAGCCAACATCACCCTAATACCAAAACCAGGCAAAGACCCCACCAAAAAAGAAAATTACAGACCAATATCCCTGATGAACGTAGATGCAAAAATACTCAATAAAATATTAGCAAACAGAATTCAACAGTATATCAAAAGGATCATACACCATGACCAAGTGGGGTTCATCCCAGGGATGCAAGGATGGTACAACATTCGAAAATCCATCAACATCATCCACCACATCAACAAAAAGAAAGACAAAAACCACATGATCATCTCCATAGATGCTGAAAAAGCATTTGACAAAATTCAACATCCATTCATGATAAAAACTCTCAGCAAAATGGGAATAGAGGGCAAGTACCTCAACATAATAAAGGCCATATATGATAAACCCACAGCCAGCATTATACTGAACAGCGAGAAGCTGAAAGCATTTCCACTGAGATCGGGAACCAGACAGGGATGCCCACTCTCCCCACTGTTATTTAACATAGTACTGGAGGTCCTAGCCACGGCAATCAGACAAAACAAAGAAATACAAGGAATCCAGATTGGTAAAGAAGAAGTTAAACTGTCACTATTTGCAGATGATATGATACTGTACATAAAAAACCCTAAAGACTCCACTCCAAAACTACTAGAACTGATATCGGAATACAGCAAAGTTGCAGGATACAAAATCAACACACAGAAATCTGTAGCTTTCCTATACACTAACAACGAATCAATAGAAAGAGAAATCAGGAAAACAATTCCATTCACCATTGCATCAAAAAGAATAAAATACCTAGGAATAAACCTAACCAAGGAAGTGAAAGACTTATACTCTGAAAACTACAAGTCACTCTTAAGAGAAATTAAAGGGGACACTAATAAATGGAAACTCATCCCATGCTCATGGCTAGGAAGAATTAATATCGTCAAAATGGCCATCCTGCCAAAAGCAATATACAAATTTGATGCAATCCCTCTCAAATTACCAGCAACATTCTTCAATGAATTGGAACAAATAATTCAAAAATTCATATGGAAACACCAAAGACCCCGAATAGCCAAAGCAATCCTGAAAAAGAAGAATAAAGTAGGGGGGATCTCACTCCCCAACTTCAAGCTCTACTACAAAGCCATAGTAATCAAGACAATTTGGTACTGGCACAAGAACAGAGCCACAGACCAGTGGAACAGATTAGAGACCCCAGAAATTAACCCAAACATATATGGTCAATTAATATTTGATAAAGGAGCCATGGACATACAATGGCAAAATGACAGTCTCTTCAACAGATGGTGCTGGCAAAACTGGACAGCTACATGTAGGAGAATGAAACTGGACCATTGTCTAACCCCATATACAAAGGTAAACTCAAAATGGATCAAAGACCTGAATGTAAGTCACGAAACCATTAAACTCTTGGAAAAAAACATAGGCAAAAACCTCTTAGACATAAACATGAGTGATCTCTTCTTGAACATATCTCCCCGGGCAAGGAAAACAACAGCAAAAATGAGCAAGTGGGACTACATTAAGCTGAAAAGCTTCTGTACAGCGAAAGACACCATCAATAGAACAAAAAGGAACCCTACAGTATGGGAGAATATATTTGAAATTGACAGATCTGATAAAGGCTTGACGTCCAGAATATATAAAGAGCTCACACGCCTCAACAAACAAAAAACAAATAACCCAATTAAAAAATGGGCAGAGGAACTGAACAGACAGTTCTCCAAAAAAGAAATACAGATGGCCAAGAGACACATGAAAAGATGCTCCACATCGCTAATTATCAGAGAAATGCAAATTAAAACTACAATGAGTTATCACCTCACACCAGTAAGGATAGCTGCCATCCAAAAGACAAACAACAACAAATGTTGGCGAGGCTGTGGAGAAAGGGGAACCCTCCTACACTGCTGGTGGGAATGTAAATTAGTTCAACCATTGTGGAAAGCAGTATGGAGGTGCATCAAAATGCTCAAAACAGACCTACCATTTGACCCAGGAATTCCACTCCTAGGAATTTACCCTAAGAACGCAGCAATCAAGTTTGAGAAAGACAGATGCACCCCTATGTTTATCGCAGCACTATTTACAATAGCCAAGAATTGGAAGCAACCTAAATGTCCATCTGTAGATGAATGGATAAAGAAGATGTGGTACATATACACAATGGAATACTACTCAGCCATAAGAAGTGGAAAAATCCAACCATTTGCAGCAACATGGATGGAGCTGGAGAGTATTATGCTCAGTGAAATAAGCCAAGCGGAGAAAGAGAAATACCAAATGATTTCACTCATCTGAGGAGTATAAGGACAAAGGAAAAACTGAAGGAACAAAACAGCAGCAGAATTACAGAACCCAAAAATGGACTAACAGGTACCAAAGGGAAAGGAACTGGGGAGGATGGGTGGGCAGGGAGGGATAAGGGGGGGGAAGAAGAAGGGGGGTATTAAGATTAGCATGCATGGGGGGGAGGGAGAAAGGGGAGGGTGGGCTGCACAACACAGAGAGGACAAGTAGTGACTCTACAACATTTTGCTAAGCTGATGGACAGTAACCGTAATGTGGTTGTTAGGGGGGACCTGATATAGGGGAGAGCATAGTAAACATAGTATTCTTCAGGTAAGTGTAGATTAAAAATTTAAAAAAAAAAAAAAGAAAGAAAGAAAGAAAAGGGGGATTACTCCTTAACAGGATAAAACTATTGGTAAATCAAAGATCAACGCATGCTTTAAATATCCTTAATGTTGATCACTTAAAGGGTGTCAGATGATCAGCTATGGAGGTACTCTTTTCTGATAATATTCCTTTCTCTTAATTAAAAAAAAAAAAAAAAAAGCAGTTACTGTGTGCTGACCTCCAATGAGTTCTGCACAGTGGTATAGAGGGCATGTCAAAGTGTGGGCAAAGGGTCTGTTTGTTTCTACGCAGAAGATCAAGGCCTAGCTTGGATACCCAGAAAATGAACTAAGATACGATATGAGGAGGAGCTTCCGGCATCAGCACACTCTGGAGGACTCGTGCCGGGGGATGATCATCAAAAAGCCTCCACAGGGATCCGGACGATGCTGCGGTTGTGGCTGCATCCAGCCCACCGTCTCCTGGACTTGCCATAAGAAGGAGGAGGGAGATGTCTAGGCTGGCATGTGCATACAGTGAGACAACGAATTTGACTGGATCTGTACTGTTGGAACTCAACCAGGAGTTGGGAGGGGTGCAAGTTGTAGCACCCCAAAATCTCATGACTATAGACTATCTATGGTTAAAAGAACATATGGGATGTGAACAGATCCCAGAAATGGGCTGCTTTAATTTGTCTGATGGTTCAAGTACAGTTGGAAAATATCCATCATATCATAGATAAATTTTCACAAATGCCTAGGGTGCCTAAATGGTTTTCTTGGCTTCACTGGAGATGGCTGGTAATTATAGATTTGCTTTGTTTATGTCACCGTATTCCTATTATGTTAATATGTGTGTGCAAATTAGTTAGTAGTTTAAAACCTATACATACTTAAGGTACTATACAAGAAGATATGTCAAAGAAATAATCAATCCTCCCAAGTTTCCTTCATATGCTACATCTATAGCTTTTCTTCTTCCTTCCTAATTACAAACTTTAAATAGAATTCGTGCCTCATATCGAATTTACCGAGTATCATAATTCCTCCAGGTGGTAAAGATACCTCGAGACAAGTGCTGGGCATAGAAGCCACAGGGCATAAATCTGCAAAGAAGTAAAAAGCTAACCTTTGCAAACAATATGGCTTCTCTCTCACTTACCAACTTTACATTTCCCTGTATGGCCCCGGAAGATGACTGGTTAGCCAGAGACGGGTAAGATTCCTCAAGGGAGGAACAACCTAAGACAGGCACAGTCGCAGGGGGGCCATCAGGTGAGAATTTGGGGATCAACAGAGGTGAGGCTCAGAACCTCACCCCCCCTGCTTTGAGAGAAATCTTCTGCATCCGTGGATGTCTTGCTGCCCTTGTCTAGCCTGGATTAATACTTAGTCCATAGGCACACACCTGATCATCTGATCATCTACATTTGCCTTCTTACAGCACTAAACTATGTTTTCTACCTTTATCTTGCATCTACCTACCACTTCAGCATTTTATTAAAAATAAAAATAATAATAATAATAGGAGAAATGTGGGATGAACATATAAATCAAGTACAAAAATCAAATGAATATTCATATTTGACCTGATGGTTTATAGGTCATATTGCATGATCAAAACCGAAAGTTTCTGTGATGACTGCCCTTGTACTGTTCACCATGTAAGAATTTATTCACTCTGTAAGAATTCGTTCACCATGTAAGAACTTGTTCGTTATGCTTCAGAAGATTGGAGACTGACGAGAATTAGGCTTGAGATGGATTAATGATTGTACATTGAGCATTGACCCCCCTATACTGAATTTTATTGTTGTTAACAACCATTTGATCAATAAATATGAGAGATGCCCTCTCAAAAAAAAAAAAAAAAAAAAAAAAATGAACTAAACAGTAATAGACTAATAGACTGTGAGAAGTAACCAGTGGTCAGCATGGGGAAAGGGTTGGGATGGCTGAGTGAAATAAGTGAAGTGCAAAACAGAAACAAAATCTCAAAAAAAGTCTGAAACTTTCATGAATGGGCAAGTGTGAGCTGTCTTCCACCTCCTTTATATGCTTCTTTTTTAATCCCTATTTTCTATTTAGAGAAAGAAATGGTCATTTTCATAGATTATTTAGTTCATTCAGAGCTTTCAGAGCAAAGTTTACAGGACTTGCCCTTGATATAGAGACAACAGAAGGAAAGCTTCTGAAAATACAACATTTAATCTTCTGTTGAGCTTGCACAGTGCTGACTTGGAAAGAAACCCATAGCATCTCTTTTCCACATGCAGAATATTAAAAATCCAGTCAGTAAAGCATTCTCTAAAATGACACCCACAACTTGACTGGTTATATTCTTAAAGGTAAAATGTTTCTTCTAAAGTATGAACTGAAAGCTCTTAGTTACTTGGGAAACAATAACTGTGAACTGTTTCATTCACATTCTAATTTTTATTGCCTTATTTTTCCTTTTAAAACTTCAGCAATTTGGTAACAGTCAGAATTTTATCTGGGCTTTTTTGTTTTCTTTTGTTCTGCTTTGTCATTTTTGTTTTGTTTTATTTGCATAAGGGACAAATTTTAGGAATACTAAGCAAATCAGCCATCAAATGCCACTTCACAGTTTTTCTACATCCAACATTTTTTGTTGATTTTGATTTTATAAATGTAAAAATTCCTTTACACAGGGTAAGACTTTGAAAGAACTTTTGACAGGAGAAGGAATCTCCATAGGTAAAAGTCTTTCTCAAATGCTTGTAATTCTTAACAGGATTTTTTTTTAATTCTCTACAGTTTGTTTCTTCTTTGTTCAACAGTTCCTTTATAGATGTGCAAGAGTCTGTAATTGAATGCAATAAATATTTTTTGTCCAACTCTTAAATTGAAGGCTTTCTGTCATGAGCTTCTGGAGAAACCAAGACAAGCTTTGTGCACAAAGAGCATATAATCCAATTTGGGAGAATAGTATAAACAAATAAATGCTTCAAATAGAGCTAAAATGTAATCCATACAATAAGAAAGAGGTAAAATGCTTGAAAATCAGTCATCAATCCACCTCAGTCTGCCTTCTGTTCATATTTCTCCAATTAGAGCAGCTAGCTCTAGAGGAGGTCAATGATGCTGCAAGCCTGTTGCCAATTCTAATGCATGTTTTCATTTTCATACTCAAAAGCAGTGAATGCTTTTCCCTTTGAGACATTCTCACTAGATGACTTCCAGGATACCATGTTCTGATTTTTTTCCCACTTCTCTGGACAATACTCTTCAGTTTTCTTTGCTAGGTCCTCTCTTCTACTTAATTTCCAAATGCTGGAGTGACATAGAACTTGATTCTAGACCCCTTGCTGCTGGGAGCCATGCTACTCAAGCTGTGTAGCAAAGCTCAGGCTGAAGGAAGACCCCTGCAAAGCAGGGGCCTTCGCAACTGGCTCCCTCTATTACCCACCGTGATTTTGTTTTTCTCCATTATACTATTGGTTTTGTTTTTTGCTTGCATTATTGCCAAGAGCTAAGCTAACCTTTGCTGAGCAGTGTGGAAAGGATGAGAACATAAACTTCCCAAAAGCTTTTCAGGATGGTGCTCCTGAAGAATGGAACACGCAGGGGCCAAATGGCGATCTTGGCATAAAGTACCGAAACCTGCTGTTAGTTAGTCAAACATTGACCACCCCATTTCCACTGAGAATGCCCCCCTTGTTTACAATGCTAGTGAAACTAGTGATGGAAAGTTTTCTAGAAATCAACTTATGAGAGAATGTTGAATGGAATAACCCTGTTGACACTTAATTAATCATCTCATGTTTTCTACCCTCTACTACTTCTATAGTTTGTTTTTCTTCTCTCCTAATCAGAGCCCTTTACTAGAATTTGTGCCTCATATGTAAAATTACCAAGTACCATAATTTTCCAGGAAGTAAAGGTACCTCAAAACAAGTGCTGGGCATAGAAGCCACGGAGCATAACTCTGCAAAGAAGTAAAAAACTACCATTTTCAAAGAACATTACTTCTCTCTCACTTGCCAGCTTTACATGTCTCTGTATGGCCCCGGAAGATGGCTGGTTAGCCAGAGACGGGTAAGATTCCTCAAGGAAGGAACAACCTAAGACAGGCACAGTCGCGGGGAAGCCATCAGGTGAGAAAAAGGGGGCCAACAGAGTTGAGGCTTAGAACCTCACCCCCCCCCCAGTTTTGGGAGAAATCTTCTACACCTGTGGATGTTTTGTTGCCCTTGTTCAACTTGGATTAAGACCTGGTCTGTAGGCACAAACCTGATCATCTACACCTGCCTTCTTACAGTTCTAAATCACGCTTTCTATCTATATCTTGCATTTACCTACTACATTAACATTTTATTAGATTCACATATAAAGTATAAAAATCAAATGAATAATCATACATTATATTTGATGTGATTGTTTATAGTTTAAGGTTTGTAGTTAAAACAGAAACAGTTTCTATGATATGAATGCCCTTGCATTGTTCACCATGTAAGAACTTGTTCAGTCCCTGCAGTAGTGGAGTCACAGAGACCTGTGTAGCATATGTAAGGGAAATTTGGTATCTACTCAGAAGAAAGAGAAATGTAGATAAGAGAAATTTAGTTTGCTGCTTACTGTGCCCTATAAAGGGATATAAGGTGAAGATATGAGTTTATGATTTTAGATTGATTATTAATTTATTAAAGCCTCTAAAAATATTTTTGTGGGAAAAAATCCTAGCTAACTGTGGCACTAGGTGACCTGTATTTCACCCTGAGCTGATAGACTCCATAGTCGCTGCTACATACTGCATGCTCCTACGGTCACATGCACTACTTAGAAACTGCGTTGCATAGAAACGTAAAACACAATAGAGTCCATGTTGCTAGGAAAAGTTTCAGTCAAAGAACAGAAAAACAATCACCTGTCTAACGCTTGACCAACCATGAATAGATTAGAAAGGAAAAGACAGAAAAAAGCTTGCCTTTACTTATTAACCAACTGCCTATACTAATGAATCATCAGAACAATAAAAAATAATCATATCCTTGTGCAAAATGGTATAAATAAAGCTGTCATTGGCACTTTGTCGAGAGACCACCTCCATCTGACTCCGTGTCCTGTCTCTCCACGACTCCATCTCATCCTTTTGGGCTTCACACCCCCCCGCTGGAGCTGGACTCTGGCACCTTTCTAAGTCTAAGTGACCTGATATGGTCTATTTATTAAATCCCACATCCATTTGCATGATATTTCAAATTTATATCTCCAGCCCTGATTTCACTGACCTTTCTTATTCAGTTGCTTTTTTAACATTGCTGTATGATGTGATGTCAATTAGGTTTACTAATTTTTAAGGTTTCTCTTTGCTTAGATCCCCTCATCCTTCTTATCACAGTAACTGGAACACTAGTACTCAGGTCAAAGCTGAGAGGTCACCTTGGGGGCCTTCCTTTTCTTCCTCGCTTCAGTGTCCTATTCACTCACATAACCTGAGTCCAAGTGACAATCATCCCTTTGAGAAATCACTATACCCTCCCATGCTAGCTCAGCCCCTTGCTCCCATGCTTCTGGACCTTGTTGCAGCTATTTATTGCTGTGTACATACTACCCCAAAACTTAGCAAATTAAAACAACAAATAGTTATTGTCACAATTTCCTGTCAGTCAGGATGGGTCTCAGTGGGTCTGTCTTATGGACTTTTGTGAGGTTGTGGTCAAGATTTTGGCCAGAAGCTGTGGTCATCTGATGGGTTAACTGGGGCTGACATATCTGCTTCCAAGGTAGCTCACTGACAATCTGCTAGTCAGGAGACTTCAATTCCTTACTGTCTATGGAGAGAAGGCCTCAGTTTCTTATCATGAGGGCCTCTTCACAGGACTCCCTAAGTGTACTCACAACATCACAATGTGTCAGCTGCCCTCCCCAGAGTGAAGGATAATAGAGAAAGAACAGAGAAGAAAATATGATGTTCTTTATGACCTAGCCTCAGAAGTTACTTTCTGCACTTTCATTTTCTCCATTTTCTGTTTCTTAGAAATAAATCACTAAGTCAGCCCACATGCAAAAGGTGGAATTTAAACTCTACCTCTTGAAGGGAGGAATATTGAGGATTAGGGAAATACTTTGAAACCCTCACATTCTTCCTTTGCTCAGAATGCAGGATCTTTACGTTAAACAAGAACATTGTGACATGTGCTAAAGCAGAATGAAAGGGTTGAGTAAATGGGTGACTCACAAATTGATGGAGAGAATAAAATCAATTGAAAAAATCTAGAGGAAATTCAGAAATTCTGTGGGTAATTTCAATGAGAAGGAGTGGCCTAACGGCATGAACTACATGGACAAACTTTACTTCAAATGAAGAATGCTTCAGAATGTTGAGAGCTCAGCAGCAAGGAGGAAAGTGGAAAAACTACTTCTTTTCAAGAAATTGCAAAAGGAGGCACTGCTAACTGAAAGCAATCTCAGGAAAAGCTACGTTTCACTTAAGCAAGAAGATGGAAGAATGATAGGAAGGTGAACTGTATCCTGGATGCATTACTTTGCACAAGCTGCTATAACAGAATGGCACAGGTGAGGAGACTTAAAAAAAAACAAACAAATATTTATTTTCTCACACTTCTGGAAGCTGGAAGTCTAAGATCAAGCTTTTGGGGGGCTGGTTTCTGGTAAGGCTTCTCTTTCAGGCTCACAGATAGCAGCCTTCTCCCTGGGTCCTCACATGGCTCTTCTGTGTGCGTTCGTTCTTGGTAACCCTCCTTCTCATAAGGCACCAGTCCCGTTGGATTAGGGTCCCTCGCTTATGCCCTCATTTTACCTTACCCCCTTAAAGGCTCCATTTCCAAATAGTCAAATTGGCAGTAAGGGGTTCAGCATATGAATCTGGGGTGTGAGGGGAGAAACAATTCAGTCTGTAACCCTGAACTTGTTAATCCACAGTGCAAACGAACTGTGGGTTTCATGGGACCAGGTGAAGGAGGGGAGTGTCACAGCCCAGGTTGCTGCACGCACAGAGAAAAGTTAGAATAGACATCAGGGGACAGAACATACAGTGGGGAGGGAGAGCCGAAAGGGAAGGGGACAGAGTCAAATTGAGGAATGGAGTAGCTGAAGAAAAATGGATGCTGGTCTAAAAGCAAGAAAAAATTGCAGGCAGTGCAATGCGGTGGAGAAAACTCCATGTTGAGTGAATATTACAAGAAGTTGATTAGTAGCCAATAAATGTTCAATTCCTATGCTGGGAAACTTGGTTTGAATTGGTGCCAAATTATTATCCTTCCTACAGTCCCTGCCTGCCACGTCTGATCCTGGGAGGGCAATTGTGCATATGACTTTCAACAAGAATGAGAGGAGGACAGTGAAAGGTGTATGTTAGCGACAGGCTGAGGCTGGAAGTGGGCACAGAGCTGAACACACAGTAGGTTGCTGTTTTATGAACTAAATCACTTTGAATACTTCACTCAATAAACAATAATAGACCATGTTGGTGGTGAATTGAATCAAATGTTTGTGATCCTTAGGTTTCTTGTTATGCAACTTGGCAGGAGAACATGCGCATGAACCAGAGACAGGATAAATCCTTTCACAATTTATGATGAGCATGTTTAGGCATGTGAGAAGTAGGTGAGAAAAAGAAGATGCAGAGGTACGACTGGTCGACTGGTCGAGTGTTGACTTCCTTAGCTCATGAAGGTGTTAATTTTCACAATCAATTATTATTTTTCCCAATAAATTATTCATAATAATTTGGATGAATTTTAAAACTTTACAACAAAAAATTAGATAATTTTTACTTTCTTGGTACTATGAAAATGATTTTTCAACTCAGTACCTAAAATGGAAGTACAGTAAAACAAAACTTCACATTGTGTTTGAAATTGTTGTATCTAAAACTAGACTGACTCTCAGATAAACACTGAGAAGCAAAAATTAATATATGTCACTTAATCTCTATTAAATCCTATTTTTAAATACCTATCATTAGCTCCTTTATTCAATTATTACACTATCCTAAGGTGCTATAAAATGCAGTCTCTCTTATTCAATTGTAAGGCCAAGAAAAGTTAAACATTGGATGAACAATATCACCTCCCCATACATCTTTTATCTTTCATGGTGAAAGAGCCATGCTATGGATGTGACTGTCTTAATAAGGTATCCCAATTTTTTCTTGAAATAATTGTAACTTTTCACTTCCTGGAGAAAAAAGCTCTTGAGTATATAAATCTGCTGATCAAGAAGTATATTGTGTTCCATATAATTACAGCAGGAAGACTGAATAAATTTTTCTCTAACTTACATGAATTAGAGAGGATACAGAACTGACATTTTTGTTGTTTTACTACTGTTATTAGGAAACACATTTTATTAGAGAGAATATGGATGCTTTAAAAACTGGGCTTTGAAATGGCAATAGAAATTATGCTAAAAATACTATTTGCAAACATTTCTTATAACAGGGTATATTACACTTTAACTCTGAATTTGACTGATTAGAAAATGTTCTATTTAAAAAATTTTGAAGTTTCATGCTTGAATTTTGTGGACTTAACTCTCTGTCAATGTATATCATTTACAACTCTTATTTCAGGCAAAATTTTTTAGTATGCATTATTTAGATGGTGAGTGTACTGCAGCACCAACAAATATTATATAAAGATTATATAAAATTTATGAAACTGTGAGGATATTTTTCCAAATAACAGGCTACTAGATATGTGGGAAAGAAAAACTAATATCAGCAAATTTATTATTTGAGCATCTAATAATCTTTATTCACTAATTTGACTTTCTTATAAGCTAGGATTTACTTACAAAAACTGAAATACATAATTAAATATAATTATAGTGCTTGAAAAGTGATTTCAGTGGTAACAAAAAACTAAACCACAGGTATTCAATGATTCCATAGTAGGTATTCAAACAGTACAGCCAACAATTATTGGCACAGTTGTTTCAAAAGATCCCAACAGCAGTGAGAATATAGTAATTCAATGTATTGATGTGTTTTAGGAGAAGTCCCAATTTACTCTAATTCTAGCAATGCTTTTGAAATTTATGAGCATAAGATTTTTACTTCTGGCTAAATATTGCTAGTTTTTATAATTATTACAATTAAAATACTGTAAATATTTATAATTTTATCAGTTATTTATTTTCCTTAAAATTTTAATTTTAATTTTGTAAATCTTCAAAGTCAGGCTTCCCTGACTTTGCAAAATTATATTCATATGTTCAATTTGCTGTAATCCCATTTGCAACCAACAAAAAAAATGTGAAATATATTAGCAAAATCTTATCTTGAAACACTTAATATCAAATATCTGTCTATGAAAAGTAAGACAATGTTCTTCTTTTATAGAAACATAAAAATAATTTACAAAGACCTAAGTTTATGAAGTAATATTTCTTTTCAGCCTTCTTTATCATTTTCTGTTTTCTTTAACATTTACTTGGCACTATTTTTTTATGGTTAGCCAATGTTTAAAGTGTCACAATAAAATTTCTTCTCTGTATCATTAAGTACTACTACAAATTTTATTGTTATATAATTTCTAATACAGTTAAGATTAACATTTTAGTACAAAGACAAAACTTGAATTACAATGTGCTCCTCATACCACTGGAAGTAATAGTCAGTTTTTTTTTTAATAGAGAAAAATCACTTACAAATTTGTGTTATATGGATGTCACAACCTTTGGCTAAATTAAATTTCCCTAGATAATTTAAGCCTTTAGGCTATAACTGCTGCTCAGTTGAAACAATTCATTTGCATATAAAATGAAAGAATGGATAATAGCCAAATCAAATAAGCCACTTCAATTAATTTTACTACAATGAATAGCACTTTATTACTGCTAGAATGATGTAGTTACATGGACCTGACTTTAAGCCATGTGTCCTTTCTCCTGAAGTGATCATTCATCATTTAATAAGTAAAATTAAGATACTAATTTCAATAAATCAATATATTTTGGATCCGGAATTGATCTATGTGCTCTTGTTCTTCCTAGTCTCACGTAAAGAAAGATTTTCAAATTTAACAGGATAGTTTAAAAGTGATATTGGTACCTTAACTATACCAAATAAATGTATTATAGTTGCTTTTTATCTGTTAAAATCAATATAAAAGGGAATTTTGACCTGTAAAAAACTTTAAAACCATTTGTCTAACCTCTGCAATTTATGGATGAAAAAAAATGCCCAAATTAGGTCAAATGTCTATCATCACCTAGATAGTTTGTGACAGTCTCTAACCATTATAGTATTTATGTGTAATTCTACTTAAAATTTTACAAGTATACAGGTAAATTGTAAAACATTACAGTATATTAAGTCTTATTTGAGAAATTCATTATACACACATTCAACCAACACTTCTTGATCACCTGCAAAAGGCATGATAGATGACCAAACATGACAGATAAAAACACAGACCTAGGAAATGGAGAGGAAGAAAAGATGAATTCTTCCTGCAAGCATGTAGAAAGGCTTCACTGCGGAGGAGCTATTGGACTCATTGGACTCTACTTTTTCCTTTAAAAAGCTTTCCTTGGCTCTCTCCTGCATGGCTAATTGTGTTAGAAGAAAATAGTATCCAAATGTTCTAAGGTAGCACCTAAAATAGATTCCACCCTTTAACTACCTGCCCTAAGGACACAAGATCTGAAATGTCATCAGTAAAGAGGATGTGTTCCAGAGCAGTAGCTCTTCCTTTCTGGGACTCCATACTATCCCACCACTTTGTCAATGTCTCTCTCACATCCTCCCAGTAATCAATGACCAGTATGAGAATCCATTCATGGGAGTGTTGAGATGAGAAGCAAACTGTGATAGGTTCAGGAATGATGGGTAGAGGAAAACAGAGCTAACTTGTCTTCACAAACTCCCAATAATATGAAAGAGAAATTCAAGGCAAAATCTTAAACAGGAGAAACAGTTAAAGAAAGGTCTGTGTGTCTTTGCTTAGTTTTTGTTCCTATTTCAGAAGATATTTTGAGTATGTTCACAGGCAGAAGGCAGATCAGCGGAAAGGAAGAGCTTGAATATATAGGAGAAATATATCTCCACAGAAAATTAAAATTAAAGAGCTCCTGAAACACATCAAAGTAATTTAAACATAGCTTCAATTTTATAGAATCTAAAAATCAAAACAACTTTTATCTCAGGCTTAGTGTGTTACTTCCAATTGAATGACTACAATTGGCTAAAATTTCACTATACAATATGGCTATTGCATAATGACTAGTGTATAAATTTCAGTCATTTACAGAAACCTTATTTTAGTTCTTCCTATCTATTCATAAACAGGTTCAATTAACCATTCTGTATTGCCAAACACTTAAAAGGAGGAAAGGAAATCCTTTTACTGGGAATATCAAGAAAAGGAAAGCATAACCTCCCACACCAGTAGCCTCTAGGTAGAAGCTTCTTGCAGATCTAAATGTACAAACTTTGGGATAAACAAAGCTTCAAGCCAGTAAGGAGTAAATAGGTCCTTCATGCCTCAGCTATAGTGTCTGCATCTTTCCTATTCAGGGAGACCCAGGGGAGTAAGATTGGATCTCAGAGATCAGTTT
This sequence comes from Manis javanica, assembly GCF_040802235.1. Taxonomy (NCBI): domain Eukaryota; kingdom Metazoa; phylum Chordata; class Mammalia; order Pholidota; family Manidae; genus Manis; species Manis javanica. Next base: position 72,159,226 of record NC_133165.1, read on the forward strand.
TCAAGTGAACTTCAGTAGTCCCTTTCACACATCAAAGAAAAACATAAAAAAGACCTAGTTGACTCCTCTGCAACAAATTTCATGATAAGTGGGAGATTTCTTCCTCTGGCTCTTTTACTCATGCACTGAAATTTGGCTGTTATTAATCATTAGCTAAGCTATTTGAGCTAACTTAAGAAAATGCACTTAATAAAAGAATATTAATAAATAAGAATATTCTTCTGGTTAGTATGAAAATATTTTATGATTAATTTTTAGGCAAAATATAGTAACTCTTTAACTCGTAATATTAAAAATTACAAAGGCAAAGCATTTCAAAGGAAATTAAATATTTTCATAGGAAATTTCCCATAGTCTGATACCTCAATTCCATTTCATCTCAATCCTCAAGGCAAGATACAGTACGATAAATACAGTACAATATATATAAATGATAAGATACAAATGTATAAATGTATTTATAATACATTTAACTTGTAAGCACCCTTTGTAAGATTTATATGTATTAATTTAGCTTTAAAGAAAATAACTATAAATTGTAAATATTGATGAAAACAGCATTATGGAAAATAAATGGGAAGTAGAAATATTTTGAAAATCTTATATTTCAGACTAAGGTGATGAAATATACCATAGGACATACATGCAGAAGCAGAGAAGTACTACTAAAAATACATGCTTTAAAATTATCAGTTGTAGCTCCAGGAGTAAGGGGGTTCCCAGCCTGGGGCAAGTTTCTCATGAATCTGATAAAACTGAAGGAGGGCAAGGTCCACGGCAGGTTGGATTAAAGGATTTTATTGTTCACAGCTCAGTCTCTTGCTCAGCTTTCCCTGGTGCACTCCCAAGTCCTTCCTTCCTCTCTGGCCCTCAACCAGCAAGCCTGACTCTGTCAGTCCCTCTGGCCTCAGTGCCTGCTCACTCTTCCTGACCACCCCTTCTGGCAGGAACTCCATGGCAGATCCCTGATGACTGGTGGGCACCAGACAAATTAGGTACCAGAAATGGAGCAGAGGCTGTTTTCTCTCTATCCCTTGCCGTGGCTGCTGTCCTGCCATAGCCTATTGGCATGCAAATGGACCCTTATCCCCACACCACTATGGAAGACAGGCAGAAATTCTGGGTGGGAACTTCTATTTAATCCACCCTCTATTTCTTTAAGCAGTAGACCTATTTTCAATTAATTCTTATATTTATTTTTCTAGTTTCTTTATTTTCATCTTTCTCTTGGTTTTCTTGTACCTAAATACATTATTATAGTATAGTAGAAAGTAAATTTTACAGACCAGAATTGAATTGTAACTTTACCATTTATTCTTTGTCTAATTCTGGGCAATTTACTTAAGCTATTTGTGTCCCACTTTAAGGATAGCGATGATAAAACTTTTTTTGTAGTTACTGTTCAGTCCTCAAAATTATCTGAGCTATATAAAATGCATTGCATAATCCTAGGATCTCTTCTAATATAAAAGGTATCTTGAAAGCAATTTAAATAAACATTTTTTTCTGGGTAGACTAATTTGTAAAAATGCCCACATGCTTTGCCAGGTCTCACAGTTTAAGGAACTGAGAAAGGGAAAGGGGATTTTGGAAATCCCGCTTAGAGCCCATGAGGGCTATTTCATAGGGCACACCTGCAAAGTTTATCACCGCCCTGCACATTCACTGAGGAGCTACTCAAAAAAATATTGTTTCATCTCCTCTTCTTCCTAGACACACCAGATTTTTGAGTAAAGGACTATCCTAAAAATAATGGTACGAATTTTTCATAAATTAATGTGTTTCATACAAAATTCAGAAGAAACACATCACATTCTTTGTTATCATAAATGGTTGAGTTAGTAACTTATTGAGATTTACCCTATGTATCTTATGCATATCATTTAAGTTTTCAAAGAATTAGAAAACAGTGAACTATGCTTCTTACTAAAACCAAACCACACCCAGTAAACCTCTTATATGATTCAGTAAACACATCAGAATAATACCTCAGGGCTATTATCATGAAGAACAGTTAATCCTCCAACCAAGTAAGAGTTAGCTAAGGTGTAGGATAATACCCATAAAGAGATTCTGTTTATATAAATCCTCTTGAAAGCTCAAATAGGGGTATTCTTTAATATAAGGTCAGTTCGATTAATGTAACTTTACAGATAAAGAAATGATACACTGTAGAGCTGATTGTGAAGTTACATATAGCTTTGTATCTCTGTTCTTGCTTCTGTCTCCTGTTTGAAGCTGTTACTGAACATCATGTAATCAAAAAGAGGAAGAATTAAAGGGATATTGACAATTGTTATGTCTAATTTGATTCAATTTTAAAGGTCTCAAATTATGCTAATCATCAGTAAGTAGATCCAACATAGGTGATTCAAAGAAATAAAAAGAAATAAAAAGATACAATGGTAAAAGGAAAGCAATTTATTTTTCTGTATTACAAAAAATGTTAAATTTCAGAAGTATGTCTGAGGTTCTTCAGGAAGTTATATAATTTAAATACGTGTATTATAGATACTTAAATTCTCTATATAGCTGAAGTCTTAAAATTAGATAACCTCTGAGAAACCTAAAGATATTAAATGCTAGAATGTTTAAAAGCTAAAAACTAATAAAAAAAATCAAGTAAGTCCTATACACAAAAGGTCATTTTATGATTAGCTTTTCAGGAACTTTTCCATAGAACTCAAAAACATCTCTGTAATTCGCCTTGGGAGTGCCTAGGAATGATGACCTTAAATTTGCAATTTTCTTTCTCTTGTCAGTTTAAATCAGACCTTTAATGCTATTTCAGGAAAGGTTTTTGAACTAAAGATCTTGAATGGCTTTGATCTCACATGATTTTAAGACATATCTGTCAAAATTGCCAAATAAATGTAACTTGCAGACCATTACGGGACTTACTTAGCGTCTCTTGACAAGACAGTTTCCACTGAAGTGGGTAGAGTGGCACCCATTCAAAGGAATAGAAATACATCCCTCACTACAAAAATGTCTATTTATGTCAAAGAAAAATACTGAGTAACGATTGTAAAGTTCATTCTCTGGCTTCATAATTCTGCACAGATTGTTTACCTATTGAAAGCTAGTATTCTATCATCATGGAAGAGTTCCTGACGTTTCTTTGATTATTCAGTAAGCATATAATGTTTGTATGACTTTTTAAGCTGCTCTGAAACTGATTATTATATGGTAATAATAATAATATTGTTATTTTTAAAATAAACATGTTTAAAGTAAGTTCTTGTCTGGCTAAATTCTGCTGAAAAGAACTTTTGATTGTAAATAGATAATACATTAAGAAAAGCTTTCAACGAGAAAGCAATATTTCTATACCAATTTCTGAAATCCATTTTCTTTGCAATTTTGTATGCATTCTCACTTCTCACCCTTAAAAGTTTAAATTCAAGAAAAACCTCAGTAGAGGGATGTCAACATGTAAAATAAAAACTTCCTTTCTATAGTGCAATATTACATTGTTTCAGGTAGAAACACACAATCTTACTTTGAGGATTTTGTTTCCTTCCTTAAAATTTTCTAAAATTATAAAGGCTGCATCTAAATTTAGGAGACAGTGAATTATTCATATAAACTATGTAGAAAAAAAATATCTGTTTAGAAGGGGAAGAATTTAAAATTCCCCAAATATAAAGATAGGTGATTTTCTAATGCCTTTATTGAATAAACCATGAAAAGGATATAAAATTCCAGAAAGCATATAAATTTATGGGCTATCTTGATTGAGGTAGTAATTGTCCTTAAAATATTGTTATGTCTCTCAACTTACAATTTTTAACTCAGTGTATCCAAATCCAAAAGCTAAATATACTTAACCTAACTGAAGTGTTGTTTAGCAGTGAAGTTCTTCCTAAATATGCCGGATAAGTGACATTTTGCTCTTTCAGTCACATATAGTAGCCCTTGATTATCCATTTTCTTTAATGGTCCCTCAAATTGCTTACCGAAATTGTAAGCATTTTGAGAGGAAAGATGGTGTCATTAGAAAAAGTCATCAACAATATTTAGAGTTTAAAATGGTTATATGGTTTTAGGACTGTTGTAATAATAACCTTCTTAAATAAAAAATAAAATAATCTGTTACTCTTAGTTATAAGAGAAATTAAACAGGAAATCAGGAAGCTGGGAGAGTCTAACCAAGGCTGACTTGGGAATATTGTTTTTGCTTTTTGGGTAAAGTTGCTGTGGAAATTCTGCAAAACTCAGCAGCAGCTTGTTTCCAGGGTAAAAATTGTAGGAGCCCCATAGCAAGATTTAAGGCCAACAGAGTAGAAGGAAGAAAGGGAAGGTCATAGTCTAGGTTCTCTCTCTAGGGTGCTTACTCTAATGCCCAATGTTTATGAAGTTTCTGCTATTTGATCATTTCTACTTTCCTTGCCCTTCTAAAAATTTCACATCAAATTAAGTTGCCTCAGGGCCATAACTGCATTAATCCTTATAGTTTCAGCTTTACTTTGAGTTTTAGTCTCAGTATATCATTGAAGTCCTGGCCTCTTGGGTTCTGTGTGTAATTCAGGGTTTGGATTCGATCTTGGAGACCACTTTCATGTCTAAATGTATAATATAAGCCTGGCCTAAGAACTGAGCTCTACTCAGCTCCTACTCATTTCATAAACATGAATTACACACCTATCATGTCCTAAACCGAGGTATGAGATACTGAAACCAAACAATGTATATGATATATTCCCTGCCCTCAAAGAGATTTTGTGCTGAGCAAGAGCCACAGGTAAGTTAATACTATAGTCGTGTAATGGTGTTGTGTTAGAGGAACACATGTGCCTGTGGAAGCACAGAATGAGGCAGATGGAACTCAGGACAACAAAAGGCTCAATTAAATCAAAGTCCATATTACTGAGGGAGAAAAATGTGTTCCTGGACCAAGAAGGAGAAGACAGGATAGAAAGGTTAATAGCAAGATATGTTGTATTTTTGGATGAAAATTTCGCATAGAATAGTACAAGAAAGTCTAGAAAGATTAGATAGAAAGAAATCAGTCAGGGGTCTGAATGTCAATCTATGGACTTTGAACTTAATCCCTGAACAATTCCAAAGATCTGTGCAAGAGAGTAATAAAATCAAATATATATTTTAGAACTCTGTTAAAATGTGAAATAGCCATATGATGTGATTTTTTCTGGCTTTTAGTCTTTTTTTTTTTTCATTTATCACAACCCCTACCCTACAAGGCCAATGTTGGTGGGTAAACTTTGCTCCAGTTATAGGATGCTACAATTCTTCATCCCATTATACCTTCAGAAGAAAACACCCCTTCCAGATCTGAATAACCTCCTTAACCTCTCTGGGGAATTCTTGGATGTCTCCAAACATTAAATCCACTTCCCAGGAGAGCAAAATACAAAGTGCTAGAGCAGGTAAACCTTCTAATCTGAAAGCTGAAGAGGAATTAAGTGAAGCCTCTTTAAAATAAAAACACATAGTCAGTCTTGAATCTGTTGAGGTTGCAGGGAAGGCAGATGACAGCTATGGCTGTATTATTAATTTCTAAAATGTTAGAGTCTTTGACCTGTTGAAACTTCTGAATTTATAGTTTTGGAAAATAAATGCAGTTATAGCTATATCATGCTCCAAATAAAAGAAACAGTTTCTCAGTAAGACACCAAATAAACTATTTTCCTTAAATGCAACAGCTATGTTGAATTTAGTTGACACTTATGCAAGCTCTTCAATAAGTACATCTGGGAAAAGGCAAAGTATAAGACTTTTAACAGTATCGTTCTACAGGCTCCTTTGGAATGAACCTAAATAAACTGATTACCTCAGCCTGCCTTAACAAAGATAATCTTTCTAGTTAACATTTACAAATGACCTCTTATCACTATAAAACACAAGCATAACATTTCTTAATCATATTAGTGGTTCATATACTTTTGGATTAAAGCCTGATATACATCTAAACAATCTGTCTTCCATCTACCTAGAACAGATTTTAGAATATGAAAGGTGTAACCAATGCCAGAATTTTTTTCGATATGGAATTCTAGAACAGTGCCAGAGTTTCTTTATATGATCAGAGTTTTCAATCAACTTACCCTTGTATAGTAAATGGTAATATTACTATTAGGTATTGTAAATATGATTTTTTACTTTTGTTATGATTAATCTCCAGAATGTGAGACCCTTGATACTTAGTCATTTCAATAACCCCAATGCATATTATTTATATTTTCATCAGAGAAGTTATTGACTTGTTAAAAAGTATTTATTTTAATATTTTGTTTTCCAGTTAAATCTATTTCTCTTTACCTATACAAATATATTACAAGCATTATTAATTGCATTTTAATAAAGCTTAAGAGTAAGTTTCTCTGTGATTGAAAATATTTCCTAATCCAGTTAATGGAAAAAATATGCATTGCTTTATAAAAATTTTTGTTTCATCAACTTTTAACAATAGATTTATTGCATCAGTAATAGACCTTATTATTGCCAGTGCTAGTTTCGTTTTTATTTGCTGGAGGAAAAAAAATCACTTTCAGCATCATTGTTTAAATAGGAATGTAACCATTTCTAAGTAGTAAACTTCATTAAAATCAAGCGTATCTTCTAAGACTTAATAAATTCTTGTTTTTATGGATCTGAATTGCTCATACAACAACTACTTTCCATTTTGGTAATATCTCATCACATGCTGCCTGGGCAAATTTTAGTTTGTTTCCTGATGGGATATTCCACAGTTCCTAGCAGCCGTAACTGAGTAAACAAGGTAAGATTACTAATGCAAATATCCAGCTTTTTGACATTGCTCAGTTATTCTTTTGTTGTTTAGTTCATGATAACTTTGAAGGACAAAATTTTCCTATCTTCTAAAGAATTCCAGGTATACCTTCATTTGTAACTATGGATCTGTCAACTATCTTAAACATGGTAGACATAGAATATTAGAAGGGAACTGTAGGTAATTTAGGACCCATTTAATGGATAATGTCCTTTTATAAGTTTAGACCTTTAGGAGTAATGATAGGATAAGATTCCCAAAGTATCTTATACAAAGCTACAAATAGAGGCAAATGAGCTGAATCCCCATGCCCTCTGCTAATTCTGAGAAGAAAAGAGGGAGAGTGGAACATTAGGAGATATATAGCTGTAACTCCGGGGGTGGGGGGTAATATTTTCCCATCCCAGGGCAAAATGCCTTTGAACCAAAATCAGTCAAAGGGATAATCTAAAGTAGGAAAAACATATTTACTGCTCACAAGCAGTCATCCATTTCTGCTCCCAGTGTCTCTCACAACCCAGCTGCAAAAAGGGACCCTACACAACCTCTGGTCCTCTGGTCCAGATATGCCCTTGCTCCCTATTGTAATTATATATTGATATGGAGATGGCCTACTTCTCTCCACCCGTAGGAGACACCTATTGATATGAAGATACACTAAGTCCAGGGGAGAAATTCTGGAAATGTTGCAATTTTACCCAAAAGAGCATTCAGGCATCCCAGTAGGGGACTGGTGCCGGGAAAAGGCTAGACTTTACATATTCAGCTACTTTGTGAGTTGTCAGAAGGGATCCCTAATTGTCATTAGTTTCATGTTCCTCTGTATGCCTCAGGACTCAAGCTCTCTGGCTATATAGTTTTGTCATTTATTTTCACGCTTTATTGTTAGTCTTATACTTCTGTTTTTGTGTGAATATCTTTAATTAAAGATAATACATTCAGCCTGTCTTAGGTACCTTTTATGTAATATTCATTAAGGAGATTGGTTAAGAGTAAGAAAGCATGAACTGTGAATAAGGACAAGGAGAACGGAGTCTGAATGAAGGCTGGAGAATGCTGGGTGCACACCTGAGAACAGAAGGCCAGTGTGGTGGGAGACCAGCCCTGGTAGGAGGGCCTCCTATTATAATTCGAGTTTTCAGAATACCTCAGTGTAAAGGAATTTTGACTTCTGCCTTTGCTCAAATTTATGTAGTTGAATATTCAGTTCAATATTTTTACATAAACATATCTTCTCGAATTGTAATGACTTCCAAGAAAATGTGGTACCAGTGTAGACAACATACAGAAGGAGTTGTTGAAAGGTAACAACAATGTCCTTGGCAAGTCTTCAGATCCTAATACTCAACAATTTTTAAGAGCTCTTACTGCAAACCCAGCTGTTGCTAGTTCTGTACATGTGTCAGTTCCTATAATCCTCACGGAAACACTATGGTGGGGACAGGGGGGCGGGGGTCATACTCCTTTCTTCATTTTACAAATGAAGAAAGTGAAGCACATAGGCATTAACTTGCTCAAGTAAGTACTAAAGCAGAGATTCCAGGCCAGTCAGCCTCTGTATTAAACAGGAGATTGAATCTGGTAAGGAAAGGAATCACTTGAAGGTGTTCTGAGAATATTTTTAACTTAATTTCTGCTCTATTAAAGTTTCAGTGCTCTTCACATAAAATGCTTTTTGAATACCACAGGTTAATGTGGGTATAATGACTAGAGAAAACCTAAGTAATGATAGTATTGATTCCTTTCATTTCTAAATATATATCTGAGTTTAATATAAGGGCATAGAGCATTTTCTTAAAGTATGTTTTCTTATTTCACTGAAATAAATATGTTCTAAAACATAAAAGCTTTATATTTTACCATGAGAACTTGAAAATTAGACTAGGAGGTCAGAGAAAATAGAAATACTTGTTTTAACATGCACTTAAAATATAATAAAAATAGTGTTTGAAAGTTAGAGGAAATTTTTGTGGTGCTGTGAATAAGAGAATATGGGATTATGTTCCATCATATTTATAGTCTGTGCCTCTTCCACTGAGGAGAGCTGTTGACATAAAGAAAACCAAACCTTTGATCTTTCATATGAACACATTCCCAAATGCCCTACCACTACAATTTCCCCAGGATTCCCAAGGAATTCCCCAAGAACATATCATTTGGAATTGCAGAGAAAATTTCATCCATGAATGGAAGACAATATGTAAAATTTCAATTTCAAAATAAAAAATGTCAACTGTAAAAAGAAACTAATTCCTCAAGACAATAAGAATATTATTTTTACTGTTATTGTCACATACTATCTTTAAGAAATACTTGTTCACGAAATGAAAGGATAAAAGAATAAATGTATACTGAACCCCTTTGCTAGCATATTTGTGTATTTAAAATGTATGTATATTCATGTGGTACATATGCTTATGTACTGTTTGATCCTCATAACTAACTGCAGGTTAAATCTTATCATACATTGTACAAGTAAGCAGTCTTTACACAAAGCTGGAATTCCATCCACAAATAAAATAAAAACTCAGTTACTAGATACCAAAGCTTCGTATAAAATGGCTAGCTGAAGATTACAGCTCTTTATGAGAGTTTCTCAATATAAAATAACCAAATAATCAAAATTTTAAATAATTCTCTGAGACATATTTATTTTTGTGATAGAAAAATATAGCATCTTTTTGGCATAAAGCATATCTTTTACGGATTCAGTTATTTGGTGGTGGGCCACATGTCAATGTTTCCTGCTGTTGTCCCCTAGGCTTTTTCACATTTCATCAGCAGCAAGAATAAAGAGGAATAAATAAGATGCTAGATTTGGCAGTGACTGCAGGAGAAGGAGTCTGGATCTGGGCCTGCTCTGGTCTTTTGGTCCTTTGGTGAAGACTTCTTCCCATCCAGCTTAATTTTACAGAAAATTTTTTGCTTTTTCTTTTTTAACTTTGAATGTATTGTCTTCATTTTCCCTATTTTTCTTGCTCAATCTCCTGATCAGTTTTGTTGGCAATGAATTATTCTTTCAAATTAGCAAGAAATTCATCGGAAATAACTTAAAATCACAAATGTAGGAAAAGTAATTAAATGACTAGCTAAAGCAGAAGGTGCACCATGCGCATAACCCCTCCTCTCGAGCATCTGTCCACTGAGAGTGAGGATTAGAAACTGCTTTGTTCTGAATATGTGAGAGAGTGAATGTATGTATTCAACAAGCCCCACCTGAAGCAGTGCAAAAGGAGGAAGAATAAAACTAAGAAATTATTCAAGTGGTCTGTTGATAGAAACCAACTATCCATGCATAAACAGAACACAGAGTTCAATCTGACACTAGTGATTTAGCTTTATAGCAAAAACAACAAAAGCTCTATTGAATACATATATCATCTCTGTAATGGAAATATTGTACTGGGCTAGAATTGTATCAAATGACACATAACAGATCCACTTTCAAGGTCTGATTATCATTCAAGGATTAAATCAAGGACCAGTTGCACACTGGGAGCTTTCCTTTTAGTTTACAGAATCTTTCTCTACCCTCAAGTGGCATGACAGTCACTTAGCACTCTTGCTCTCACAATAGTTTGATGCCTATAACTAGAATTTCATTATTAGACAGTTGTTTTGAGTTTGTATTTGACCACCCCATGATGGCATTATGCTTAGTACACCACAGGGCTAAGCACATGTCAGAAGTCACATCTATTAATTAACAGAGATTGATGGGTCTAATTACATTTTCTTAATTCATTCATAGCAAATTCCATCTGATAACAGTATATACTAGCATAGGGTAAAACTAGAGATTTTCAGAATGCCTTTCTATTTCCTGTAATTATACTATATAGCCTCCCTGTAACTCTACTCACAAATATAACTCAGTGTACAACTATTATAAGAGTAGCTTTAACAAGTTTTTTCCAGTCATCTTTAAAACTTCCTGCAACAGCATTCAAAGAGAACCAAATTCCACCCAAGAGAATTTTTTTACAGCAGCGTTATCAACACATTTTAAAAATCAATGTTTTTGTCACATTCAATTCCTAGGCAATTTATATTTTGTTTATATCAATATGCTCCTGTTAGAATAAAGTAGAAGCCCAATCTAACTGTCTATTCTTTTTTTCTTTTTCTAAATTACTACTTTTTATTCATTCTGACCTTAGAAGTGCCTTTGGCTAAAAACTAGCCTTATAGAGACAATAAAATATAATAATGAGCCCTAAGACTGACTTCACCAACCCCAATATATCTTTGTTCTACAGATTTATAGCTCTTTCTAAACATATTAATTTGATTGCTGGGATAGTTTGTGAAATATTTTATCTACAAACAGCTTGATTCAGTTACATTGTAATAAATCTTTTTCAGCTACCCTGGAAAATGCTAGCAATAAAAATTTCTTTGCTGGTAATAGAGTTATGACTATATAATAGTTTTAAAATATAAGAAGAATACAAAATTATTTACACCTCAGGAAAGAGAAGCATAAATGCTTCAATGGAAATACACAGAAATTGAAAATCATGATGCACATTTGCTAAGTTTATAAAACCAACATAATCCATACTATTAGGCATCCTCTAATACAACTGATTAGTACCTAGAAGCCTGTGCTGAATCTTAGGTGGACCTTTTTACTGGTTTCTATTCATACCAAACATCTTCAAAATGATTATGTTTATAAAACTAAGGGATAATTTCAGTTTCCTAGATTTACATGTTTTCACATATTCACTTGAGAACCACTTAACTTCTGTTTAACTTGAGCAAGTTGCCTTTCTTCTAAATATCTTCAGAATGTGTAAAACAAGCACAATAATATTATTTCTCACTATTACCTCACAGGGATGGTATGAAGATCAGTTAAAGCACCGTTTGCTGACAACTTTGAAAAGTGCTATATAAACATAAGGTTTGAGAAAAAGAAGTTATCTAGGGAAGTTTTAAATCCTGGAAATTAAGGATGCATCAGAAGGCATTGATATCATCTATAAAGAAATAATAAAAATTTCAATTACAATTACAGAATAATAATGAAAGTGAGATTTCCATACCTGACCCTGCCAACACCACTCACACCAACCTCTGTAGCAAAAGGCAAATCTTCCATAAGCAGCAAAAATTAGAAAAATGCAACAGTAGTACTCGACATGCATATGAAAGAAAGGCAGACAAAATTATTTACTGCACACTATATTATATGCCAACTCCTCTGCCAGCTGGTTTTCATTTGAATTTTACAATGATCCTTAAGGGATGTGGCTAGAGTTTTAATTATTTCAGAGGTCATGAAATAGTTTCAGGCATGTTCAATAATGTGCTACATAAAACAAATCGATCAAAGCTTTTAACTACCAGAGCTAGAATCTCCATCTAGCTAGTTTACTCTTTGCACTTCAAAATTTGTGAATAATTAATATTTCTTCCATTTAGTAAGAATTTAAGCTTTCCAAAACGAGAGATACTGCTCCATATAAGAGTAAATAGTTCCCTGTGTGGGAGTGGATATCACCTGGAATCCAGGTAGATTCTGCTCTATGTTTAGGTACATAACTGACATTTAGTGTGATTGTCACTGTGCAGAAGGATAATTCAGATTACTAACATCTGAGTGAAATGAAAATACAATCAACAGTCTCAGAAGAAAATTATATTTGTAATACACATAATCTGGATTAGTATCCTTAATACGTAAAGAACCTTATTTTTAAAAAAATAATTACTTTTTTAAAGGTGAGATGAGTTGGAAAACATAGGCAGTGAATTCACTGAGAAGAAATACAAATGTCAATTTTTTTTTAGCTTCACTGTTAATAAAAAAAGCAATCCATCAAATGCTCATTTGAACCAGTGTAATAAAATTCAGGGATGTTTATTCTTCTGGTTGAAGTATAAACTGGTAGGACATTTCAGAACATTACTAACAATACAAATCCAAAGTCTTGAAAATTTAAATTCTATTTGATCCAGAAATTCTTCCATAAAAATCACCTGAAGAAATTGAGTATCGATGTGTTAAAAACTTTAACTGTGATAGTAAATATTTATTGCAATGCTACTTTTCATGGTAAAAATATGGAAGCAAACTAAATACCCATGTAATAAAGAAAAATCAGATAAACTCTGGTATATTCATATATGAACTATTGTGCAACCAATTAAAATGATAATCTAGAAAAATAATGATTCAGAAAGATGTTCGAAATTAATTGAAAATACTAGGTTACAAAAGAATACTGAGGATGATTCTATTTTTGTGTATATATAGACAGTATGCATTTCATTTCTGTGTCAAGAAACAGATACCTATATAGAAAGAAATGATCTGCACAGGTATAGAACTAGAGATAGATTAAGGGAGACAGATATATTAACTTCACAGATTGACTTGGACATAAAAATAGAGATACAGGTAACTATACAGAGTAAAAGAAATGTGTGTATAAAGATTAGAATTATATGCATGTATATATATATTTATAAATAAATGTAACAGCAAAAGTTTAGAAGTAGTTATCTGTAGTTAACAAGGACTAGAATTTTTAACTTTTGTCTTATTTAGTTCATAAATTTAGAAAATTTAGACATTTTTTAAGATAAATATGTAATACTGTATTTAAAGAAGGTAATTCATAAAAACAGAAAATTATAAACAAAGGCCAACATCATCTTACCAAGACAATATCACCACTATTTTCTGTTAGTTGTTTTAATTCAGAGCAAGAAGAGAAAAGAAATCAAAACTATTTTAGTCTCTTCTTATTTCAGCTTAATTTCTATTGTTATTTGTATTAGTAATTAATTTGCATCATATTTGAAATTTTCCAGTTTTAAAGAAAACTCCTCAGAGACAACACCCAGGTACAGTTCACTGACCAATCTGTCGAGTGTGTACTTATTTAGTTAATTTTTCAAAATCAATGAGGAATACATGATAAAGCCAAAAGAGAATAATAATTAGATGTTATGAAAGGAGAGCTCCAATGCTACTTCTGCTATTTACTAGGTAAGAAGCCTTGATATGTTTCTGAAAAATTTCTGTGCCTCATTTACTTCAAAAAATGTATAAAATTGGGCTAAAATAACTGCCCTTTTACCTTAATAGAGGGATGTGAATACTAACTCTGATAACAGAAGATTTATATAAATCTTTGTAAAGGTTTATGTAAGCATTATAATCAGTGTATTATTTAAAATTAAATCAGGAAATTGACAATTTGGGTCAATTATCATGTTTGTAAATCAGTACACAATAATTAAATTTAATATTTTTAAGTCTATAGGAAGATATTTTACTGTAATACATGCATGGTTTTCTAATGTTTTCTTACTTCTCTTTTTTCAGAGTAGGACCACACTGTGCTGTGATTAATAAAAATTCAGAAAAATCAAGATATATAAAATACACTTATATTTAAACTCAAAGAATAAATCCACTAATTACTATTCCCTCCATACTATTTTCTTGAGCCAAATGAAGTATGTGTAAGCACTGATATTCTTAAATTGGATGCGTCCTTTTCATTAGAAACTGCCATTTAATTTTTTATTTGAGAGCCTCATACTTCTCTTGAAGTATCCTAGAATTAAACCATTTCCAGTGTGTTCACAAAGAAAGTTGGAAAATGTGGACATCAAAGAAAGTAATTCACCCAAAAGAGTCTAAGGAGCATCTCTTCAATCAAATAGAATATAAAATAGAAACCTTGCTCTCCAAGAGTTTATAATCTAGGTAACTAACTCTCTCTCTCTCTCTCTCTCTCTCTCTCTCTCTCATCTATCTATCTATCATCATCTATATCTAGGTGGGATAACAATTATGGAGGTGAGATATACATATAAAATCTAGGTTATATATATATATATATATATATATATATATATATATATATATATATATATAAATCTATGTGTGTGTGTGTATGTGTGTGTGTGTGTGTGCTAAAAATGTGAAACACGAAAGGATTAAACCCCCCAAAATGCCGTATGAATTCGTTAGGTAGAAAAATAGACATGAGCATTTGGGGAAGGGGAAGATAAGGTTTGAGGAAAAAAAACTGCCCAAACTGCCCAGGTAGAGGGTCCCAGGTAAAGAAAACAAAAGCTGTGCAGGGAGATAACTTCTTGCCTATTGGGACCAGGCCAAACTCATCCCCACTACAGCCCAAAGCAGGTTCAACCCAACAAAAACTAAGAACCACCTAAATCACACCTCCTCATAATCTCATTGTGGTTTTGCCCCCACCACCATGGGCTTTTCTGGGTGCATTTTGGGGAAAGATTTGTGCACCAAGATGAAAGGGTACTTAACTAGAGCTGTCAATCAAATGACCTCATTCTGTCAATCAAAAGAAGTGCCTCCAGGCTAGGTCACGATAAATAGATCCTCTTCTAAAAGTTAGAGGCCTTCATTTACCTTAACTCTGGTTGGTTCCTCCCTTGGAGTGTATTCAAGTAAAACATTCATTCTGCTTCGCGTCTGCCTTTCAACTCTGTTTTGGTGGGAAAGGAACTGAGTTGAACGAATTTGGCCCACAGCAAACTCATTAAAAAAGGACATCATCACAGTTCTAGTATTTTTAAATAATTAAGTATCACTCTTATGTTCCTACAATTAGGAAGTGGCAGAGCCAGGATTAAAACCTTTGTTATTTGATTTCAGAGCCTATTCTCTGAACAACTAGGAGGGGCTGACATTAAAAAACTCCATTAACTTTCTTAGGTCACAGATATCTTAATGCTTTTAAGTAGTCATTTCTCAAATGATACATAAGGTCTCCAGGGAGTTTATTGGCCTGATAAAAGGTCTTTATTACCAGTCTCTCACAGTAGTATTTCCAAAGACAAATTCCATTTAACTGATTATGATCACTTATCTAGCAACTTTTCAAATAAAGACATATCTCAAAATATAAAGAACAAGAAAATTAAATATGGCTTTAGAGCTGTGTCCTTAGTGCAATGATTGTGATGGAAAAACGTTACATTAAGATTCAAAAGACATGATTTCCTACCCTCTAAACATTTCTTGGTGAAATTTCTTTCTTGCTGAAGGTAGGAGACTGACCCATGTCCACACCAGTTCTAACATTGGTAATTTTAATATAATTCAGCTTTTATTGTAAATATACTTTCCCCTTTAGTATGCTCCATTCATATTCTAGGAAAGATTTAGGATGCAGGAAATATGACAGTAACTCTAAAATTTCTCTACCCCTAAATTCAAGAAATCATCATTTTGCTCTAAAAATGCTTGGAAAGGCTTTCCTTGGTATGTGTGTCAGGTGGAGAAGGGGAAAAATGGAGGGGACAATGAATGAGAAGTCTGGTCACTAGGAGACAAGCCCCTGTGTCAAATATGCTCAACCACAAATGGTTTGTGCCTGTTGAGTGATTTGCAGTCCCTGTCTTCTGACAGTGTGCAATTTAGTAAGCTGAAGAATATATACAACAAAAAAGTAATGAAAACAATTTAATTGAAATGAGAAGTAAGATGCATTTTTTCCTACCTTAATTTGCTTGGTGTACTTTACCTCCTTGGTGCTTTCCTCTTGAAATACTAAAATGCATATGAATAAGTCAGATCTTTCTAATTTGTTCTCAACCTATATTTGGTCATATGGCAGAGAAGCTCAGAGAATCAGCACCAGGCTTCAAGGTTAAGAGGCATTTTGAGTACACATTTAAACAAGTAGATACAGTTTCTTAAAAAGCAGATTCATTTAGCAAAAAAAAGAAAAATACAGTTTAATATAAATGATAAAGATGTAGTTCAAGAAATTAAGGAAAAATGACATCCTACAGTATGGAAGAGTATATTTGTAAATGACATATTTGACAAGGGGTTAACATCCAAAATACATAAAGAACTCTTATGCCTCAACACCCAAAAAGCAAATAACCCTATTAAAAAATGGGTAGAGGATATGAACAGACAATTCTCCAAAGAAGAAATTCAGATGGCCAACAGGCACATGAAAAGATACTCAACATTGCTAATTATCAGGGACATGCAAATTAAAACCACATTGCGATATCACCTCATGCCAGTTAAGATGGCCAACAATGAAAAGAATAGGAACAACAAATGCTGGAGAGGATGCAGAGAAAGGGGAACCCTTCTACAGTGCTGGTGGGAATGTAATCTAGTTCAACCATTGTGGAAAACAGTATGGAGGTTCCTCAAAAAACTCAAAATTGAAATACCATTTGACCCAAGAATTCCACTCCTAGGAAGTTACCCTAAGAATGCAGGAGCCCAGTTTGAAAAAACATATACATGCCATTAATAGGTTTATATCACATTCTTGGTGAAGGGGGTTTATTTAGGAATTAGCTCAAATAGTATATTGGAGTTGAATAACTCTAAATATATTTTTACAAAGATTTTTAATGTTCAAAAACGTTTTATTTCTTCAATTCACTTTATTCTTTCATGTAGTCATTCAACAAAAAAGAAATCATCAAAATAGTTTCTTTTACCAAGTATTTTTATGTATACTGGAGATACAAAGATGAATATCACTTTGATAGCCCCTGTGCTTATGGAAATGGGAGCCTGGGAAAGAAGTCATATGAAAGAATGTTCAAAATGTAGAACCACTTAATCTTTACAATAACCTTATGAGCTACAGAGGGTTAATACTTACATCCCTGCATTAAAGATAGCATTGGCTTCTGGAGGAAAAGCATAACTTTTCTAAGGGCTTAAAAGCTAATTGGAAGTAGGACTATGATGAATTTTCTCATCTCTGATCATTCACCTTTGCATTAGTACATCCCACCCGTTTCAACATTTAGGTATTATTTTAGGTGAGGAGTAATATCAGTTTGTGGTTTTAGCCTCATTTAAAAGGAATTGTTCCTATGATTGGGTATTTCAGTAATGCTTTAAACCTTTAATGATCTTGTAAAGATATGATACATCTTTTAATTAATCTTCCTTGCTTTCACTGTTTTGGGGTTCATGACATTTATCAATAAAGGAAATTACCGTTTTCTCTTTTGGATGCCCAAATTCCACTTGTCCACATTAAAGTCTTTCAAGCTTAATCTTGGGCAAACCCAGGTCAACACTGCTAGTTAATTTGCAAACCCCCATTGGTGAGTGCATGTTACTATGGAACCTGAAAAGAGTACAGCCTGGGGACAAGTCTGTGAAGAGTGGCCAAGCATGAGAACATGGACACAGGCTTGTGGAGAGCTGCCTCCTCCCCCAGTCATCAAAGTACTTTTCCAAGAAGGGTCTTCAGAGAGAAAAATATCCCTACTTAATAGATTACATGTTTCAAAGGAAACTTTTGCCCCCCATCCTCACCCCAACACCATCCCATTTTCCCTTTGACTTCTTGAATCCCCCAAAGAACAGAATAATTATTACCATAATAACAGAAATTAGTTTGGGAAAGAAATATGCTGAATAGTTAAGGTATAGACTTTTCACCTGTCAGATCTGGGTTAATATTCTATGGCATTTATCATCTATACAATATTTAGTAACATACTGATCCCTCATCTATGAGCTGGGGATTAAAAAAATGACCAATCCAATAAGGTAATTATTTACAGAATTCAATGAGGCAATGATTCAGTTAGAAAGATTTTGAAAATGTAAACATTATTGTACTGATTACTTCCCAAGTTTCTTTAAGTTTTTGCTCTAATTCAGATTAAAATTTGGGGAGATTGCAAAAAAGGAAAATGTGAAATTTTTCAGTAGAGGCATACTCACATACATTACCATTGAACTTCAAAATAACCTTTCAAGGAAATATTTTGTTCAAGTCCACTTATCTGATAAATAATCTTGCCGAATCACAAGCTCCACTTGTCTGAAAGAGGACTTCGCTTTCAGTTTCTAGATAATAATAACCTCCTCACTTCCATAATGAAGCACTAATATATAAAGGACAGTGTGAGCAAGACAATATAATATCACTTTTAGAATATATGTCAAAAGGCTTAATTTGTTAAGTCTGGAAGAATGACTACAAATTTTTGTAACAAAAGATCATAACAAATTAAGGATGAATTGTTAAGCTCTATGTCAGCATTTCACTGACATGTGTCACATATATGTATATATTTCTCTAATTACTAAAGAAAAAGGTGAAAAGATATTAGGGATCTCCTGGTGGTTTAATTTCTGTGTTATTCTACTGAAAATTAAGTGCCTATATCATTCTGCTGTAACACACTAAAGAAATGGTTAATCTGCAGCCAATCAATGCCTAACATTTTATGTTAAATAAGATGCTGTCACAGTATCCTCAGCATTCACTATGTAATACTCCTAAACTGGTACCATCTAGTAGAACATCGTGTAATAGAACTATAAGACAGATGCCAGATGGCTCTCTTGGTTCAGAACACTGGAAAGAGTATAGGCAGAAAGTAAGGTGAGCTCTGGGTTTCAAATCCTTGTGTGACTATGGGAAAGTTTCAGTATCCGACTCTGTGAAATAGTTCTGATAAAACCTACCCATAGGATTACTTGGAGGATGAAATGAGAAGACTAAATAAAATGCTTAATATACAGCAAGCTCTCAATAAAACTGACTCCAGTTCCATCAATAATTGAAAGATTATCTTAATCAGCTAAATAAAAATGCAACATAGTTAGGTTAAAATATGATTTATGAATTTCTAAATACTGAATTTTGTTTTACCTATGTTTTATTAATATCAGTGGGAGATGTGCAGCTAAAAGAACATGCAATATTTAACCATTTTACACTTAATAAGACACTTTTTTTCCATTTTCCTGACACTGATGAATTTGGTAGAATTATTATAAACGAAGTTGTGGCCTCCAAATCATTAATAATGTGCTGTTTCAGATTCAAATATCTAGATCTGTGCTATCCATCTTGGTAGCCACTAGCCATATCTAGCTATTTAATTTCAAAATAATCAAGAGATATTCACAGTTTCAGTGGCCGCATTTCAGGTGCAGAGCCTGGACAGAATACCACTTTTTGAATAAGCCCATCCACCATCTCAGAGAGACCTAGATGTCATCTTACTTAGACTACAAGCATTCTCCAGAGGACACATCAGCAAGCCACAGGCCCACCTTTTCCGTGACCCCTATGCTCAAAAGCCCACCAAAAAAACCTGGCCATAAAAAACCTCTTAGCCTGTAAGGCTTTTTTTGTTCTGCTCACCAGAATGGATGTGGGGAGGGGGGATCCCTCTGAGGGTTGCCAATAAATCTGCTTGGACTGTTGAGTTTGCATCCCTTTGTTTTCTTTTAGCTACCACATTGGGCAGTGCAGATATGGAACAGTTCCATCATCCTGGAAACTTCTATTGGACAGCCCTGAAATTGTCTTTAGTAGCAACTATTTTTAGCATTTTCCCATGCAAAATGCTCTAGCTTAAGACTTTCTAAGAAGCTGGAATGAGATCTTAAAAAACAGCATCTTCTTATTATTCTTAATAAACCAGTTGCATTTTGGAAGATAACTTACAAGGAACTCCAACCACATTTCAACAGCGTGGCATCTCTACCAGAAGTTTTTGTGTATCATCAGACTCTTTCTTTTCAGAACTACTCATCTTCCACACACTGTTCAAAGTTTCTGTTTTCCTGCTTCTTCTATTTATGTTCATGGTACTCCCAGCTCCTTGGCAAACTCAACATAACTTCTCAAAAGCATGGCTTTGGGGAGAGCTAAGATGGCATCATGAGTAGAGCAGCAGAAATCTCCTCCCAAAACCACATATATCTATGAAAATATAACAAAGAGAACTCTTCCTAAAATAGAGACCAGAGGACACAGGACAACAGCCAGACCACATCCACACATGTGAGAAGACAGCACCTCGAGAAGGGGGTAAGACACAAGCCCTGGCCCGGTGGGACCCGAACACCCCTCCCCCCAGCTCCCGGGAGGAGAGGAGTCAGCAGGGAGGGAGAGGGAGCCCAAGACTGCTGAACACCCAGCCCCAGCCATCCAGACCAGAGCGCAGACACAGAGCATGCATGGGGTCCTGGATACTAGGGAAACAGGGTAGCAGGACCAGTGAGTGGGTGCCTGAGGCGGACGTCGGAGAACAAAGAAATGGGAGCGGCCATTTTTTTTTTTCCTCTTTTTTTTTTTTTTTTTTGGCGAGTACTTTTTGGAAGTCTTAAAGGGACAAGGACTCCAATACTAGGGAAACAGTGAGGCAAGACCAGTGAGTGGGTGCCTGACACCGGCACCTGAGGACAAAGAAAATCATGCCTTTTTCTTTTTTTGTTGTTGTTGCTGTTGTTGTTTTGGTTGGGAGAGTGCTTTTTGGAAGTCTTAAAGGGGCAGGGCAGGACACTTAGTCCAGGGGCAGGGAATCTAGCGATCTCTGGGCACTTTAACCCCCTGGGCAGCAGGGAGCACAGAGACCCCTTACAGAGATAAATAGCCTCCTGGCCACTCCCCCTCCAATGGGGCTCCACCATTTTGGAGCAGCAGTCGGAGACAGGTCACGCCGACAGCAACAACAGAGAAAAACTCCATAGCAGCCGGGCAGGAAGCAGAAGCCCTGTCTGCACACAGCTGCACAGCACAAGCCACTAGAGGTCGCTATTCTCCAAGGAGAGGAAGGCCACAAACGAACAAGAAAAGCCCTTCCAGCCGTCACTCGTACAAGCTCTGCAAAGTACCTCTATCACCATGAAAAGACAAAACTACAGGCAGACAAAGATCAGAGTCTACACCTGAGAAGGAGACAGACCTAACCAGTCTTCCTGAAAAAGAATTCAAAATAAAAATCGTGAACATGCTGATGGAGATGCAGAGAAGAATGCAAGAGCAATGGGATTAAGTCCAGAGGGAGATCACAGATGTCAGGAAGGAGATCACAGAAGTGAAACAAACCCTGGAAGGATTTATAAGCAGAATGGATAAGATGCAAGAGGCCATTGAAGAAATAGAAACCAGAGAACAGGAACGTATAGAAGCTGAAATAGAGAGAGATAAAAGGATCTCCAGGAATGAAACAATACTAAGAGAACTATGTGACCAATCCAAAAGGAACAATATCTGTATTATAGGGGTACCAGAAGAAGAAGAGAGAAGAAAAGGGATAGAAAGTGTCTTTAAAGAAATAATTGCTGAAAACTTCCCCAAACTGGGGGGGGGGGGGGGGAAATAATCAAACAGACCACGGAAATACACAGAACCCCCAACAGAAAGGATCCAAGGAGGACAACACCAAGACACATAATAATTAAAATGGCAAGGATCAAGGACAAGGAAAGAGTTTTAAAGGCAGCTAGAGAGAAAAAGGTCACCTATAAAGGAAAACCCATCAGGCTATCATCAGACTTCTCAACAGAAACCCTACAGGACAGAAGAGAATGGCATGATATATTTAATGCAATGAAACAGAAGGACCTTGAACCAAGGATACTGTATCCAGCACGACTATCATTTAAATATGATGGCGGGATTAAACAATTTCCAGACAAGCAAAAGCTGAGGGAATTTGCTTCCCACAAAAGACCTCTACAGGGCATCTTACAGGGACTGCTCTAGATGGAAGCACTCCTAAAAAGAGCATAGAACAAAACACACAACATATGAAGAATGAAGGAAGAGGAATAAGAAGGGAGAGAAGAAAACAATCTCCAGACAGTGTATATAACAGCGCAATAAGCGAGCTAAGTTAGGCAGTAAGATACTAAAGAGGCTAATCTTGAACCTTTGGTAACCACGAATTTAAAGCCTGCAATGGCAATAAGTACATATCTCTCAATAGTCACCCTAAATGTAAATAGACTTAATGCACCAATCAAAAGACACAGAGTAATAGAATGGATAAAAAAGTAAGGCTGATCTATATGCTGCTTACGAGAAACTCACCTCAAACCCAAAGACATGCACAGACTAAAAGTCAAGGGATGGAAAAACATATCTCAGGCAAAGAACAGCGAGAAGAAAGCAGGGGTTGCAGTACTAATATCAGACAAAATAGACTTCAAAACAAAGAAAGTAACGAGAGATAAAGAAGGACACTACATAATGATAAAGGGCTCAGTCCAACAAGAGGATATAACCATTCTAAATATATATGCACCCAACACAGGAGCACCAGCATTTGTGAAACAAATACTAACAGAACTAAAGGGGGAAATAGACTGCAATGCATTCATTTTAGGAGACTTCAACACACCACTCACCCCAAAGGATAGATCCACTGGGCAGAAAATAAGTAAGGACACAGAGGCACTTAACAACACACTAGAACAGATGGACCTAATAGACATCTATAGAAATCTACATCCAAAAGCAGCAGGATATACATTCTTCTCAAGTGCACATGGAACATTCTCCAGAATAGACCACATACTAGCCCACAAAAAGAGCCTCAGTAAATTCCAAAATATTTAAATTCTACCAACCAATTTTTCAGACCACAAAGGTATAAAACTAGAAATAAAATCTACAAAGAAAACGAAAAGGCTCACAAACACATGGAGGATTAATAACATGCTTCTAAATAATCAATGGATCAACGAACAAATCAAAATAGAGAACAAGGAACATATAGAAACAAATGACAACAACAACACAAAGCCACAACTTCTGTGGGACGCAGCGAAAGCAGTCTTAAGAGGAAAGTATATAGCGATCCAAGCACGCTTGAAGAAGGAAGAACAAACCCAAATGAATAGTCTAACATCACAATTATAGGAACTGGAAAAAGAAGAACAACTGAGGCCTAAAGTCAGCAGAAGGAGGGACATAATAAAGATCAGAGAAAAAATAAATAAAATTGAGGAGAATAAAACAATAGAAAAAAAATCAATGAAACCAAGAGCTGATTCTTTGAGAAAATAAACAAAATAGATGAGCCTCTAGCCAAACTTAGTAAGAGAAAAAGAGAATCAAAACAAATCAACAGAATCAAAAATGAGAATGGAAAAATCATGACAGACTCCACAGAAATACAAAGAGTATTAAAGACTACTATGAAAACCTATATGCCAACAAGCTGGAAAACCTAAAAGAAATGGAAAACTTCCTAGAAAAATACAACCTTCCAAGACTGAACAAGGAAGAAACACAGAAGTTAATCAAACCAATTACGAGCAAAGAAATTGAAACGGTAATCAAAAAACTACCCAAGAACAAAACCCCAGGGCAGGACGGACTTACATCAGAATTTTATCAGACACACAGAGAAGACATAATACCCATTCTCCTTAAAGTTTTCCAAAAAATAGAACAGGAGGGAATACTCCCAAACTCATTCTATGAGGCCAACATCACCTTAATACCAAAACCAGGCAATGACCCCACCAAAAAAGAAAACTACAGACCAATATCCCTGATGAACGTAGATGCAAAAATACTCAACAAAATATTAGCAAACCGAATTCAAAAATACATCAAAAGGATCATACACCATGACCAAGTGGGATTCATCCCAGGGATGCAAGGATGGTACAGCATTCGAAAGTCCATCAACATCATCCACCACATCAACAAAAAGAAAGACCAAAACCACATGATCATCTCCATAGATGCTGAAAAAGCATTTGAAAAAGTTCAACATCCATTCATGATAAAAACTCTCAGTAAATTGGGAATAGAGGGCAAGTACCTCAACATAATAAAGGCCATATATGATAAACCCACAGCCAGCATTATACTGAACAGCGAGAAGCTGAAAGCTTTTCCTCTGAGATCGGGAACTAGACAGGGATGCCCACTCTCCCCACTGTTATTTAACATAGTACTAGAAGTCCTAGCCACGACAATCAGACAAAACAAAGAAATACAAGGAATCCGGATTGGTAAAGAAGTTAAACTGTCACTATTTGCAGATGATATGATACTGTACATAAAAAACCCTAAAGAGTCTACTCCAATACTACTAGCACTGATATCGGAATACAGCAAAGTTGCAGGATACAAAATTAACACACAGAAATCTGTAGCTTTCCTATACACTAACAATGAACCAATAGAAAGAGAAATCAGGAAAACAATTCCATTCACATTTGCATTAAAAAGAATAAAATACCTAGGAATAAACCTAACCAAAGAAGTGAAAGACCTATACCCTGAAAACTACAAGTCACTCTTAAGAGAAATTAAAGGGGACACTAACAAATGGAAACTCATCCCATGCTCATGGCTAGGAAGAATTAATATCATCAAAATGGCCATCCTGCCCAAAGCAATATACAGATTTGATGCAATCCCTATCAAATTACCAGCAACATTCTTCAATGAACTGGAACAAATAATTCAAAAATTCATATGGAAACACCAAAGACCCCGAATAGCCAAAGCAATCCTGAGAAAGAAGAATAAAGTGGGGGGGATCTCACTCCCCAACTTCAAGCTCTACTACAAAGCCATAGTATTCGAGACAATTTGGTACTGGCACAAGAACAGAACCACAGACTAGTGGAACAGATTAGAGACTCCAGTCATTAACCCAAACATATATAGTCAATTAATATTTGATAAAGGAGCCATGGACATACAATGGGGAAATGACAGTCTATTCAACAGATGGTGCTGGCAAAACTGGACAGCTACATGTAGGAGAATGAAACTGGACCGGTGTCTAACCCCATACACAAAAGTAAATTTAAAATGGATCAAAGACCTGAATGTAAGTCATGAAACCATAAAACTTAGAAAAAAACATAGGCAGAAACCTTTTAGACATAAACATGAGTGACCTCTTCTTGAACATATTTCCCCAGGCAAGGAAAACAACAGCAAAAATGAACAAGTGGGACTATATTAAGCTGAAAAGCTTCTGTACAGCAAAAGACACCATCAATAGAACAAAAAGGAACCCTACAGTATGGGAGAATATATTTGAAAATGACACATCCGATAAAGGCTTGACTTCCACAATATATAAAGAGCTCACATGCCTCAACAAACAAGAAAGAAATAATCCAATTAAAAAATGGGCAGAGGAACTGAACAGACAATTCTCCAAAAAAGAAATGCAGATGGCTAACAGACACATGAAAAGATGCTCCACATCGCTAATTATTAGAGAAATGCAAATTAAAACTACAATGAGATATCACCTCACACCAGTAAGGATGGCTGCCATCCAAAAGACAAACAACAAATGTTGGCGAGGCTGTGGAGAAAGGGGAACCCTCCTACACTGCTGGTGGGAATGTAAATTAGTTCAACCATTGTGGAAAGCAGTATGGAGGTTCATCAAAATGCTCAAAAGAGACCTACCATTTGACCCAGGAATTCTACTCCTAGTAATTTACCCTAAGAATGCAGCAATCAAGTTTGAGAAAGACAGATGCACTCCTATGTTTATTGCAGTACTATTTACAATAGCCAAGAATTGAAAGCAACCTAAATGTCCATCGGTCGGTGAATGGATAAAGAATATGTGTTACATATACACAATGGAACACTACTCAGCCACAAGAAAAGAGAGCAAATCCTACCATTTGCAGCAACATGGATTGAGCTGAAGGGTATTATGCTCAGTGAAATAAGCCAAGCGGAGAAAGAGAAATACCAAATGATTTCACTCATATGTGGAGTATAAGAACAAAGGAAACACTGAAGGAACAAAACAGCAGTGGAATTACAGAACCCAAAAATGGACTAACAGGTACCAAAGTGAAAGGGACTGGGGAGGATGGGTGGGTAGGGAGGGATAAGGGGGGGAAAGAAGAAAGGGGTATTAAGATTAGCATGCATGAGGGGGAGGGAGAAAGGGGAGGGCTGTACAACACAGAGAAGACAAGTAGTGATTCTACAATATTTTGCTATGCTGATGGACAGTGACTGTAAAGTGGTTTATAGGGGAGAGCCTAGTAAACATAATATTCTTCATGTAAGTGTAGATTAAAGATAAAAAAAAAGCATGGCTTTGATTTCTTCCTCTTCCTCTTTCCTCTATTTCTACAGGGTCAGCATGCTGTTTCTTCTATAACATAATTCTTTTTTTTGTCTTGTCTTCCTCTCTACCCTCACAGCTGCACTTACTGATCTTGACTGATCCAACTACTAAATAAAGTGTAAACTCCTCAGCTTTGCACCAGAGACTCCATAAACACGTACACAGGCTACCAGTGCCCTTCCCCCCACACGGTGCCTTGGGAACTTCTGCTGGGAATTTTTGAATCTTTTTTAAAAACCTAAAGATAAAATTTATATCTTTTATCTTTTTGATCCCCTGTTCCTTCATTATAAAGTGGGGAAAAGAATATTTACTGTCAGACATAATTCAGAGATGAATATGAAAGCATGTAATAAGTTGTCGCTGTTCATAACAGCATAACCATCATCATCTTCAACAACACCATTAATTTGGCTCTAGCCTTCAAGTCTCTAGTATAAGAATATAGTAATTTATCCTCCATTTACTCCATGGTCCCAAGCACATAAGCCAGTGAAAATCATGCCTGGACTTGCCTCACCTTATTTCTGAACATTCCAACTCGTCCCCAAGGTAACAGGCCAAGCGGTACTTTTCCACTCCACTCCTACAAAAGGCACAATGCTCTGCACCACGCTGCTGCTCTCTCTCTGTCTCTAGGGGCAGCCACTTTCCTTTCAGATAATAAAATCTCTTGTGCAAGCCCGTGTCTCCTGAGTTGTTCTAGGTAAGGAGGGTTGTGGGAGATACCCTTTCATCTAGTAACTTCATAAAGAAGTCTGCATAGACAGACTGGGATAGACTTCTATGTTTCATTTCACTGGTGAAGGAAAATAGGTCAGACAAGGCACTATCCACTTGCCATGACCAATCATATCACTGAGAAGTAGCCTCAAGATACCAATGGCCTTCTCCTATCCACTAAAGTTACTCAGGGGCTTTTGAAACCCAATGCTATAAATTACCTTAAATTGTTTTTATAAGATTTCTGAATTTGATGTGAAGATTTTCACTGTACTACTACCTCCTGATGTAAAGATGCATATGTAGTCTGCATTGTGCCTTATTGCCCAGACACGTAACAATACTGAACCTATCTAGCTGCTTATATTACACCATCACCACTAAAAAAATTATAATATTGATACTATAAGGCTTATATCAATTTTCATTTCTAATTTTCATTTGAGCTTTTTAATGCTTCAAGTTTCTTTCTTTTCCAGCTTTTCATGCAGCAACAATTTAGGAACAGTCTTCAATGAAAGTAACTGCCTTTTGATTTGATAAAAGCAACTTGCTATTAGCAAAAGATAACAGAATTTGCTGTATGACCACATGTATGTGAGGCTATCCTAGCAAGCTAATCTTGAATCTCAGCTTTCCTCATGCATAGTCCTGTTTTGGGAAACAATAGCATAATGCTCAAACAGCAATTTATAGTGAGAGGTTTTAGAAAATTGTACTTTTATCCTCATGGAAAATAGATGGAAACTCAGGTATTAAGTTGCTCAAATTAGGTTTTCAGTTTCTGTGATGCAAACTATGTTTTTACCTTCTTTCTGTTAGGGTCCAGGACTCCAGGGTTTCCCCAGAGAACAAGCCACACAGACACGGAGATGGAAATCCAAGCAAAGTCTTTATTCAGCCAGCAAGCTGGGGCCGACAGCACCTCCCCTGACACGCAGGCCGAGTCCGAGCTGCCGACCCCCAGGGAACTTTAGGTATTGCTTATATAGGATTTTCACAGCCATTACACCGAAGCCCGCGCATTTCCACAACCAATAATTTTAAAGCACATTCTATATTGTAACCAATGGGAAACATTGTAACCTTTCAGGGAACACGCCAGTTGCCTGACCGCTTCAATTGTTATCTCTTGCTTACCCAAGCATGTCTACGTGACTTATCACGGATCACGTCCCCAGGCTGTTGCCCACTTCTAGTTATCTTAACTTAAAGCAGGTGCATTTCTAAGCTTAGCCTCAGGTAGTTTATACAAAAACTGGGTGGGCTGACTCTCGATGCTCTCTGCCCTCCTTTACACTTTCATCTTGCTTTTTAAATAGAGTTTAGAAGATGTGGAGAACTTTCTCACTGGTGCTAAAGATATTTATCGTTCTCAGAAATAATCTACAAGTGAGTGGGTCCCTGTACAGTGCTGAAGTATAAAAACATATTGTACATAGGAAATAGAATGCCATAAAGACTGCAGGTAAATATAAAATTGTGTCCTTTAAAATATATGCAGACCAAATATATATCCATTTGGTTGTAAGCAGGAACTTATAAAACCTCAATTATTTTTTCATTTATGGCAAGTTG
This sequence comes from Manis javanica, assembly GCF_040802235.1. Taxonomy (NCBI): domain Eukaryota; kingdom Metazoa; phylum Chordata; class Mammalia; order Pholidota; family Manidae; genus Manis; species Manis javanica. Next base: position 72,188,168 of record NC_133165.1, read on the forward strand.
CCCAAAAATTTAATTGTGATTACTGAAGGGCCCCCACCAGTAAGATGGCGAACTTCCAGCTTCTCTTCAGGGTCCTCGGTTCTCGCCGGCGCCACCTGAAGCCCAATCACCTCTCGCCCCCCCACAATCCCAGCACCTAGCCAACAGCCAACAGCCCCGTAGAAGTAACACCACAATTACCCCATGCCCCTTCCTATATAACCCAGCACCTTTCCCTAATAAAGCGGAATTCTCCGGTGAATTGCTGCTGTGTGTCGCTCCTTTCCTTTCATTGGTGCCGAAACCCGGGAGACGGGACACCCCAACTGGGCCCCGTCTTCCCCCCGACACCAGCAGCAGCTTGCCCTCGTCCTCTTTTTCCGGCGCTGGCTCATCACACTCACCACTCCTCTCTGGCCTTTAGGTAAGTTTTCCTCCCAGAGTGGGCCTCTCTTCCCCAAGCTATCACAGTGCCATTGACCATGATCGTCCGGCAAGGCCCTGATGCTTGGGGACAAAGAGGGAACTCTCCCCACCTCAGGCCTTCACAGCTGCAGCAGACCCTCAGGCCCATCCTCCGACAGTCATAAACGCACTCACCGTCCCTTTCCATCAGTGCCAAAACTTTTTAAGCAAAATTTCCCAGGGGTGGGCCACTCTTCCCTGAGCTATCGCAGTGCCATTGACCGGGATCGTCCAGCAAGGCTCTGATGCTCGGGGATGAGGAGGGAACTCTCCCCACCTCAGGCCTTCACGGCTGCAGCGGACCCTCAGGCCCCTCCCCCAACAGCCATAAATGAGGTGACTCCTTTGTGGATGAGAATGCTCCCTTTTCCCCCCACCTCCTCCTTCTGTTCCGTCCGCCGAAATCTGTTCTGTCTGCCAAAAATTCCTAGCGCTAGGTAGCTCGTGACTCCAGCAAACTTCCTTCTTAGGGAAGTCTGGGTGACAACCCACACTTCCTAAGAAATTCCGACTCATATACGAGTTTCCGCAGACCACCAAGGATCATCGGGGACGCCCTTTGTCTCCTTGTGGTCTGCTTCCAGTCCGAGGATCTCCGTTCATCTTCCCGTTTGTCTCCTTCTCTGTCCTTTAGCCATGGGAGCCTCCTCATCCCTCCATGAATGTTCTTGAATGCCTGCTTAAGCATCTGGCTACCCTCTCCCTGACGCCTGATATAAAACCAAAATTTCTCCATAAATATTGCTCCCAAGATTGGCTGACATACCCCCTAGACAATAACAACCAATGGCCCGCAGGGGGAACTCTTCATCCTAACATCACTCGCGATCTTTTTAACTACTGACAGCTCCTGAAAAAATGGAAGGAGATTCCCTATATGGAAGGTTTCCACCTCCTCCTCCCCCCGCCCCCTCCCAAGTTCTCCTAGCCTGCAAGCCGCTGCCCCCGCAGAAGCCTCCCATTCACTCCCTTCCCCTTCTTCTCCTACAGCAGCCCTTCTTTCTTCTTTCCCCACCATCTCCTCCCCCATCTCACCTCCTCCGCCTTCGTCCCCCGCAGATTAAGCCTCAGCCTTTCAGTCCCCCCTTTAACTAGATCCCGGGGGCCTCCTCTGTCTTTGCCCTCATCACCTGTTTCTCCCCTATTAAAGACCGCCTTTGTCTTCTCACATGTTTGTAGGTAGAATGGGAAAGCACCTTCCCCCATGTCTGAATGCAGCATGGGAAAGCACAAGCTAGAGAACAACTGGTGCAGTCCTTAGAAGTTATCTGTCCACAAAAACATATCTTGTCCTCGAAGATTAGCGAAGACTCTTCACTCTGAAAATAGGGAGACCTTGAAGATGTGTAGAAACACCGCCCCTGCTTCTAGCTATGCCCTTCCCCCACTTGCCAATGTGGCAGGAATGGAGAACAAAGAACATTCTGTTTACACATTCCATAAGCAATTAACTGGAGCCCTGCTGTAGCTCAGTTAGTAGAGCATGGGACTCTTAACCTCAGAGTCATGAGTTCAAGCCCAACTAGAGCAGCAGAGACAAGCAGCTGGGCTGCTAGCTGGCGACACGTGGGTCCGATTCTATCTTTCTTTATTTTCTTTGACCCCCTTCCGCACTTCAGGACCTGCTTGACTAGGCGCGGCTAGACCGCGTCACTCCCCCACAGACTGAGCCAGAACCCTTCAGTCCCCCTCAGACTCGGTCCCGAGGGCCTCCCAAAATTATCGCCCCCCTCCGGGAGGTAGCAGAATCCAAAGGCATCGTGCGTGTTCATGTCCCTTTCTCCTTAGGAGATTTAGCCCAACTAGAGAAATGCCTAGGTTCCTTTTCCACTGATCCCACGACATACATCAGGGAGTTTCAATAGACCCTCCAGTCTTACAGCCTCATACATCATGACATTTTCATGCTCCTGGCCAATACTCTCCTCCCTGAAGAGCATAGACAAGTTTGGGACTTCGCCCAAACGCACGCTACCGAAACTCACAGGACTGACCCCACCTATCCCCCTGGCCCCACTGCTGTCCCCGAACAAGACCCACACTGAGATTATAACACCGCCATGGGTCTCCGCTCTCGAGATATTTTTGCCTCCTGCTTAATAGCAGGTCTGAAAAAGGCAGCTCGTAAAGTAGTCAGTTTTCAAAAGCTCCAAGACATAATTCAAAAGAGAGACGAAACTCCCTCCAAGTTCTTAGACAGACTCACTCAAGCCCTATCACAGTATACCAGCCTGGACCCAGAAACACCTGAAGGAGGACATGTCCTTATGACATACTTCCTAGCTCAAAGCTACCCCGACATTAAAGCTAAACTCAAAAAGTTAGAACAGGGCCCCGCTACCCCACAGACTGAGATCCTAACAGTGGCCTTTAAAGTCTTCCATAACCGGAAGGAGGAGAAAGAACGCTGTAAACAAAAGGCTGATCAGGCCAATTTCCAAATGTTGGCCCAGCTGATAAAACCACAACCTGGGCGCCCCACTACAAACAAGAACCCACCAGGGGCTTGTTTCAAGTGCAGAAAAGAGGGACATTGATCAAGGGTGTGCCCCTCCCCCAGATCTCCTACCACCCCATGCCCCAGATGCCACAAAAAGGGCCACTGGGGGTCTGATTGCCCAACCACCTGAAGGGGAGGCTGGACAAACAACCCCCATCTTAAGTCTGCCGTAGTGAGGCTGGCAGAAGATTGACGGAGCCCGGGGGCTTCTCGTCTGACCATTTCCATCACCAAACAGGAGCCCAGGGTTACTTTAACAGTAGACGGTCACACCATCTCCTTCCTCCTAGATACAGGAGCCACCTTCTCAGTCTTGCGAGAATACCGGGGCCCTACCATGCCAGCCATTACTCCTATAGTCAGGGTAGGAGGTAAACAGATTTTCCCATTAAACACCCCCCTTTCATGCACAATCCTAGACAATCCCATACCTTTCTCCCACTCCTTCCTGGTTATGCCCCAGTGTCCCATCCCTTTACTAGGACGAGACATCCTTTCCCTCCTTCACGTTTCCATAAGTATATCCACTCCCACAGCCCCCAGTACTCCCTTTCTGATGGCCCTCATAGCCAACGACCCCCCTCTACCCAATGAAAGCTCCGGTTCCGCCCTCATGCACCCTGTAAATCCCAAAGTTTGGGACATTACAAGCCCCTCCGTGGCTCTATGTCCTCCTGCCTCTATCAAATTACGTGACCCCTCTCAGTATATCTGTCAGGCCCAATAACCCTTAACCACTTCAGCCTTCACAGGCCTCCAACCCATAATTCAAGATCTCTTAAACAAAAATTACCTCAGACCCACTCACTCCCTGTTTAATAACCCCATATTAGCTGTTAAAAAAAACCAACAGATCTTTCCGCCTTGTCCAAGACCTTTGCCTCATCAACATGGCTGTTGTCCCTATCCATCCCTTAGTTCCAAATCCATACACCCTTTAATCGCAGATCCCTGCCTTGGCCTCCCACTTCTCAGTCCTAGATCTCAAGGATGCATTTTTCCTATCCCTCTGGACCCCTCCTCCCAAGATTTTTTTGCATTCACCTGGACGGACCCATACACAAGACATTCTGAACAACTCACTTGGACAGTTTTGCCACAAAGCTTCCAAGATAGTCCCCATATTTTTACACAGGTCCTAGCTCAGGACCTCAAACAGTTTCATCATGATCACTCCAAGTCCACCTTATTAAAATATATGGACAATCTTCTACTCTGCAGTCCCTCGTGGGAACAGTCTCAACTTGACACTGCCTCCCTACTTAACCTTCTAGCTTCCAGAGGTTACCAAGTATCCCCCATCAAAGCTCAAATCTCTTCCCCTCCTGTCACTTACCTCAGATTCCTTCTATCTCAACAAAGAAAGTCCATTACCTTAGACAGAAAATGGCTCCTCTCTGACCTGCCCGTTCCCAAAACCAAGACAGAAATCCTTTCCTTTCTAGGCCATTAGCCGCTAGACAGCTCTTGCAGAAGGAAGCTCATAAACTGACATTCAGGGTGCCCCTTACCATTCTGTCCCCACATTACCTAAAAGATCTCTTAACCTACAGAAGTTTACAGACTCTCCCTCGCTCCAGACTCCTGACCTTACTGTCCTCTTACCTCCAAATCCCGTTCACCCCCTTTGCCATCCATACCCGAATCATGACTTTTTCCTCCTTTACTGCTCTCTCGCTTTTTTCCCTCATTCGTATTGTCTTCCCCGCCACCCCAGCCTCCTTTGAATGGCGATTCAAAGTCAGACAGACTTACACACAGCATCAAACAAAAGTTACTGCCCTCATTGCCACACCAGACTGCCCTCTAAAAGGCTGCTCCGAGCCTTTATACCTCCACTTTCCTCCCTCCATCGAAGTGTTCACTAGTTGCTACCCTTATTCTCCCTACCTCTGCTTCCTCTATGACCAAAAACAAGCCTATTGCAGGCGATGGCCAGACACCTACAGGAGATGTCCCTACTGGTCTTGCGCCATTCACTACATGGGTAACTTCCAGTACCCACAGTATTACTCCTCCAACCGTTTCATGAAATATCCCAATGGCTCATTCTCCTTATCAATCCCAGATCCCTGGGACTCTCGATGGGCTGCCAGAGTCACAGCCTCAGTTTACTACGGGGGGTCCTTGACCCCCCACGGTACCCTTCATATCTCTCGAAAGTATGTTCCCTCTCATTCCCAGATCTCTCGTTGCATCAGATATCAGACATTCCGAAAAAGTCGTTATCCAAACTCTTGACGGCGCCTCTTCATCTTCTTATCCCCGCCCCTCTTCCCATTTCTCCTACTCTTCGTTACAGCTCATTCAGGACACCACCATCTTTCTCAACCACACCCTTAACACAGCCAATTGTTTCTTGTGTGCATCACTACAGCGCCCACTGCTGGCCGCCATGGCCCTTAATATTTCCAACTACTCCTTCCATGCAGAAAGGCAACCCCTCTGCCCCCTGGCAGACATACCCCTATGGGAACCAGAATATGCAGATAATCTCACCGTCCACCACTGTGTAGGCCCAACTCCACCCCGCTCCAGCGCACTTCACTGCCTCTCTATCTACACCCATACCTCCAACTCTAAGACTTTTACACAACTGGGACACTTCTTTTGGTGTAATGGCAGTCTTTTCAACTCACTGCCTCTCAACTCCAATACACCCTGCATTCTCGTCACCCTAATCCCACAGCTTACACTTTACAGCATGGCAGAATTTCTTGAGCTCCAACCTCCCTTGCCCTCGCGCACAAAAAGAGCTGCTTTCCTTCCCATCATGGTTGGTATCCCTTTGATCACCTCAGCCATTGGGGCAGGGTTTTCAGGAGAAGCCTTGCGTTACTCTCTATGGGCAGTTAGAGATCTCAACGCCAAACTTGAGGGAGCCCTGACATCCACTGCCAATTCCCTAGCCTCTCTCCAAAGACAGGTCATTTCGGTAGCTAAGTTCACCCTTCAGAACCGGCGGGCCCTAGATCTGCTTACAGCCGAGAAGGGTGGCACCTGTGTCTTCCTCCGGGAAGAGTGCTGCTATTACATCAACGAATCCGGCATTGTAGAAACTGACATCACCAAACTCACTGACCTTGCCTCCAGCCTCCACTCTGCTTCCAATTCCAACCCATTCTCTTCAATACTAACAAAGCCCAGCCTTACCTGGCTCTGGCCCATTGCAGGCCCCATAATAATCATTCTTCTCGCCTATCTTCTTACCCTGTATAATAAAGTTCATCAAATCCCAAGTCGGAAAAATCTTTAATCAAGCTTTCAACCAGCTTTTACTCAGGAACTACCAGCTTCTGGCCACAGAAGATCCCTCACCCTCACGTGACCTCCTCACCACATGCTGAGATGGACCCCTCTCTCCGCTGGAAACTGTCCTGGAAACAATGGCCACAGACGCCTGGCTCCTGACACCCATATCCTCTTGGCACCATTGGAATCAACAGGTCCTCAACCTATAGTTACATGGAACCTTCATTGATTTCCAACCTGAAGAAGTCCACACCTACTCGTCCTTACTGTGGGAAGTCCTATCAACCCTTTCCTCCCAATCCTCAAGCCCTCACTCCCTTCTCCGCCCCTGTTCAGCAGGAAGCAGCCAGAGAGAAAGCAACGTCCACAAACCCATAGAGGAGAAAGGGGGGAATGAAGGGTCCCCACCAGTAAGATGGCAAACTTCCGGCTTCTTTTCGGGGTCCTCGGTTCCCGCCGGCGCCACCTGAAGCCCAATCACCTCTCAACCCCCTCCCAATCCCAGCACCTAGCCAACAGCCGTCAGCCCCGTAGAAGTAACACCACAATTACCCCATGCCCCTTCCTATATAACCCAACACCTTTCCCTAATAAAGTGGAATTCTCCGGTGAATTGCTGCTGTGTGTTGCTCCTTTCCTTTCAATTACCAGCTGATTGAAGAGAGCAATCTACATGTTGCCTTTCCAAGTGATTTCCCTCAAAAGCAGCATCATTCTGTTATAACCCTGTGTCTCAACATGTGCTCCCCAGATCAACAATATCAGATCCGTTTGAAATGCAGATTCCTGGAAGAGTAGGAATTTTGGGGGTGGGGCCTGATTTGTTTGTTTTTTAACAGTCTTCCCAGGCAACTCCCAGGTACTCAACATTTAAAAACATTGCACTATATATTATTTAGAATGAAAGCCATTGACTGACAAAGCCAAAAGCAGATGAAAGGTCACTTAGAACTTCATCTTTCTCCCCAAAGTCATATTGAACAATTGAAGTCCTCACTTTAGATCTGTATAATTACTCTTAGAATAACAGATCTGGTTTTCAAATTTTCTTGACAAAGTTTCAATAGTTTAAATAACAAAAGAGGTAAAAGTCTATGTAGTCACCATAAATTCATTAGTAAAAGTATCTTTATCAGTATAAAACTTTCCTGGGGGGAAGAGCTTATTTTTCATTGCCTTGCAAACATATTCAAATATATTTTACTCAAGTTTGCATTAAAATTCATTGATGACAACTTGTATAAATATCTTCAAGGTAAAAAGAATAAAGATATCTATTCCTGAAGAATGAGACTCTCCCTTGGGTAAGTGATGATTATGCTAATCAATTGCCCAAAATTCTAAACAACAATGTTAAAAAAAATTAAAATTTTATGGTTAAGGAAATAAGTAAATAATTTTCAATCTTCCCTCCCCAAACCAATTCATATTTCTGTCACAGTCTCTAAAAGAAACATATATTAAGTATTACATTTAGTTCAGAAAACGTTCTTTGTTCTTTGAATAAAAGGCAGATGTTAATAGCTTTGCCTGAAATTACACCTAATATGTGGATATGCTTATCATATTCCAGTATAAATCATTCTTGCATGTATTGTTTAATCAATTCATCACAAATTTTTTTTATCACAGGAATGACTCTGACTTTAGAAGGTCAGGAATCTAGTATGTGATTATGATTTGACCTTCTAGAAATTTTTAATTGGTTGAATGGCCATCTGTTCCTTCCTTTATATTTAAAATCTTCAAGGAAATGGGGGTGGAAAGTAGAGAGAAACCAATACAGAAATCAAAATAGTTCCTTTTCATTATTTCCTGAATTGACAGAATCAAAATACTCTAACAACCATAAACATAAAAGGAAAGGTGCACATTCAGATGGAATGGCAGCATTTCATAAATTAAAAAAATACAGCAAAGTCTTAAACTCTGTTCTTCTTTATTCACAATGTCAATGGTCTCAATAGTGTTAATTCTGCATATGTTACAAGATCAGTTTTTGCCCATGAAAAGAAAAAAATGATGTTAAAACATATTTCTTCCCTCAAGTGAGTATGGAAGATCTATGTCTGTTAAAACCTAATAGCCCAGCAAGCCATTTCTTCAGATGCAATATCTATCTGATTGAAATCAAATCTATTCACCTCTGATTGGTCACCCATAGATCAGAGAGATATTAAAAGATTTGCAGCCTTTTTCTGGTTTATGGAGGGATGAAAGCACTAATTTCATCTACAAGTATAGACAACAACATATTAAACACTAAATTATTCTTTATAAAAGGGTTAGTGAAGTTGTCAAAAATGCCCACTCTGTAGCTGGGCCTGTATTTGGGTATGGGTACCCTGGCACAACCTGGCACTGATTAGAGAGAGCTCTTATACTAACTTTGCTTCAATTTAAATAGCCAATGGCCATAGTTATCCAGAAAACAGCAAACATTTCAGAAAAATTAAGTTTAAATTCCTTATTATTTCCAATTAGTAAACATGTATCTACTGACCAGCAGAAAAACTGAGGTAATGCAGACCATTTTACTAGAAGGTTCTACTTAAAGAGCTCAGTTTTAATATATTTTGAATTTATTACAGTGCATAGGCTCAGTGTAGCTCTTTACTAGGCATTTCTTTTTTAAATTTTGGTTATTTTCCAGTTAATATAAAAGCATTCTTATCTCCCTTTTAGGTTGAGGTTCAGAATCTTGGGGCTGCCCACTTAGTTAGTGGTTCATGGTTTGGGTGAGTACAACTTTTGGTTTGTTAAAGTAAAGTGAAATATTTCTTTTTCAAAGTTGTCTTTCAATTTTTCAATTACATGAAATTTAAACATATACAAAGTACATATTAAAAATAAAGTTATCTGCTTCTCCTATACTAACATCAAATATTCCATTAGCTAATATTATAAACGGACAACCATGGTAATATATGGTTGACTAAAGTTGAGCAAAGCAAGATAATATATGGTTGAGTAAAACTGAGCAAAGTGATAGCTTGATTTGTTAAAGGTGATATAACAATAAAGCAAAATTTTTATACTCTTGTATGCTTATTAGTAAAAAACATGTTATCTCATATTCTCCCACCTTAAAAGCTCTAGCAAAATTCTCTTCCACAAACTCAAAATTATATTCAGTAATATTTTGCCTTCTCATTTAAATCAATTGGTAAATATAACCCTTCTCCCACCCACGGAAATGTCTGATGTACAAAGTCTTTGTTTCTATTTAAGAAGAATGTTCACGTTTCTAACAGCAATGTTTCCATAAGGACAATTCAAGCAGACACTGAGAAGTTTCCAGGAAATTTTTTAATTGAATCAGAACTGATAGGATTAATTAGCTACATCTGTCCTCATGACAGTACTGATGTGGGAATAATAATCGAATGAAAGCTGTGTCAACAGAAATTGGCAGTGATAAAGATTTACTGCATCTCTTCCTCAAATGCAAATCCCCACTGCAAAGACATTACAGAAAATGATGTTGCAGTGAGATGGAGGATACAAGACCCACTGAGCTTGGACACAGACCAGTGTAATCTAGGAACATCTAGCTCTTTTTAAAGGAAAAATGGATAAAACTGGAAATTAACACCTAATGTCCCCTTGATAGAGAAAAGGCTTAAACACATCATGCTCCATGTAGTGGACTGACTGTACATTGGCAGTACATTCAAGCACTGAAGGAAGATTTGCATTTACTCATCCCTGTTTTACAGGTAACAGAAGTATAAGGATAAGGATGGAGAATGGTTTATAGTTGATCATTAGTAAAGGAAATTATACAACCATATTGACTACTGTCATTTCCAATTTATGATCTTAAATTAATTTTTTAAGTGGTCCCTTAGTACTGGTAGGAAATTCCAATATATTCTCTTAGGTTAAGATGCACAGATATAGTTGCACATGGCTCACACTTAGACAGACTTATGCTTGATTTAATGCTTAGCTGTCACTATCTTGAATTTTTAATAATTTATTAACAAATCTCCCACATTTTTCATTTTTCCCCAGGCCCCCAAACTGTATTGGCAGAACAATTCCTAGCCAGATCAGTCTTATACTCTAACACTTTGCCCACTGACTCTTCACACATTGTTTTATTTTATTCCTCCAGTGCCCCTCCCTCTTTCTTGCTCATGGTTTGATGGCTTCAGTGTATTATTTTACAACAGAAAAAATGAAAACAATCAAGAGAGAATTTCTGCCTACTCGTACAACCATATTCAACAACCGGCCTATGTATGTACCCATATAAACTTGGGTCTCTTCCTGTTAAATAGGGTGAATATTTCTTTCTATCTAAACCCATTGAGTTCCGCTCAATGCTTCATCTACTAAATTCCATGACAGGCCAATTTATCTGCCTAATCTTTCAATATGGTATTAGGAAACCCACTTTGTCTTCATTCTTGAGCCACATTTCTGATTTTCACCTTTATTAGTCTTAGAGGTAATTTTGAGGGTCTCCATATGTTTATTCTTTGCCTTATTTTTCAGAAAGAGAAATGTGTGTTATTCATAGGAGCCCCTCAAAGGCCTCAACAGCAATCACCTAATAAATATCTGTTGAGAGAATGAATAAATGAAGCTAACCATATTCTTAAATATTTGTTTACATAATCTAAGTAACCTTAAATTTTTAAAAATGTCCTTACCTTGTCTTCCCTACCATTATTATGATATTTTATTCTTATACCAGAGAGTAATGTGGATGGCCAGTTTATTTATGATTTCACCAATTACAGGAACCTATTTCAAGTAAGAAAATGGTGGTCAAAGACTCAATTTGAGGAAGTAATTTAGAACAGCACTTTGTAAAACAGTAAAGCTATGTACGATTTCATAGAATTCAGATTTCACCCTCTCCCTACCACAGGCAACTTGGTTGAAATCCTTAATACTCTCTGTATACCACAATGGACAAATCCCACAATTTGCACCTCATTACACCAATTCCAATCATGTTAATGCAAACATATTAGCTCAGTGTTATTTTCCTTTAAAAATACAGTTCAATTTCCCTGTGTTTATAGAAGATCACATTTACACACATGAAAACTGAGAAGAATGAACTAGATGGATGTTTTCTAATCCTGCTGGTTACATGAGAATATTTTAGGAACAGTTTTGGAGAAGTGGATAAAGTAGGAAGGAATTCCAGCTGATTCTTCATGCTTTACCAAAGTAAATCTGCATTTATCTTCCTTATTCTTTGAGTTTTCTCATAACATTTGTTTAAGATATCCATCTGCTAAAATGGTCTAAGCTCCCTCACAGTTTTAAATGCTTAAAGAAAACATTTTTGTTGAGTATGGAAAGATCATATGGTCAGTCCGTTTACCCAAAAGATCTAAATAAAGAAATGTTATGCCTCTTCAGAAGAAAGATGAGTGACAATAAAAAGCAAGTGATTAATCAGGCAATCACAGGAGAAAAGGGGTGCATGGTAAAGAGGAATAAGAAAGAATTGCAAAAAGCACATACTTCTATTATCATTATTTTGCTACTTTTATAAGCACTTAGAAAATGAGTTTATCCAGATTTAAGAATTTGAAAAAATCCTGCAATTCAGATAGATTAAGAGAGTAGGATTTAAAATCAAATACAATGCATAATGTTTACTGCATAAATAATACCCTAATTTTTTTACATCCTTGAAGAATTTCCACCTTAAAATCATGGACAATAATTTAATTTATAGAAATGCAATTTTAAAAACAGTAATGAGATATGTCCATAGAAAAGCCTGTATATGAATGCTTACATCAGCTTTTATTTCATTGCCAAAACTTGGAAGCAACTAAGACATCCTTTAATAAATGAATGGATAAACACACTGGTACAAACATACAGTGGATTATTATTCAGGAATAAGAATAAATGAGTTATCAATCCATGAAAAGACATGGAAGAACCTTAAATGCATTTTGATAAAAGGCAGAACTGCGGAGAGAGTATAAAGATCAATGGTTACCAGGTGCTTAGGGGAGGGAAAACACAATGAGTAGGTGGAACACAGGGGATTTTAACATAGTGAGATCACCCCATCTGGTACTATAATGGGGGATATGTTATCATATGTCCGTCAAAGCACAAAATGTACAACACAAAGAGCAAGCCTTAATGTGAACTAAGGACTTTAATTAATAATAATATATCAATATGGGCCCATCACTTATGACAAATACACCACACTAATGCACAATGTGGTAATAATAGAGGAAACAGAAGAAGGTGAGGTGAGGGGTATATGAGAATTGTCTCTCCTTTCTGCTCAATTTTTCTGTAAACCTAGACTGGCACGAAGAAGTCTAGTTTTTAAAAACCCATACAAAATGAGAAGAGAAAATGAAATATACTAGTGAAGTAATTCCACGTTATAAAAAAACATTAGAAGCCATACAGAATGGTTTTTAACAAAGACTTGAAGACATATAGACCAGCATTTCAATTTAAGCTTTGCTGTTAACTACTTGCTTAACCTCAGACATAGAATTTTCAACCTCTCAAAATCTTAGTTCCACCATTTACAAACTGTTAGGCTGGAGGAAGGAAAAACAAGGACATGCAAACAGAACAGAGAGATGCCATAGGGGGAGAACAGACCAGACCCCAAGGTCCATGCCTTAGATGGAAAGAGGACAGCTCTTTCTGAATTCCATCCTTCTGATGTGCCATCTAAGACCCTGATGTCAGCCTCCTCCCTCTTGGAAGGAAAAAAAGTTTCTAGTTGTCTATTATGTCACCTTTAGCCAATTACCTCTCCACGCCCCCTAGGATAGCTTGCCCACTCCTCCCCCTCCTAATCCCTTATAAGCCCCCACCTCCCTGACTGGGTGTGACTTCCCCGGCCTGTAATACCCAGACCGGGGAACATCACCCGGGAGTTGCACTCAAATAAACTACCTGGCCCTTTGTTGCCTCTCTTCGCCTGCTTATTTTGGCTAGAATTTATCTTACACAAATATAGATAGTATTTGTACCTATGTCCCTATGCTTGTTTTTCTCAATATGAAATAAAACAAACTAATAATATAATTTTATTTGTTCTCATGGAAATAAACAATATCAAGTTATGATATGATTCAATTTGAACCATTGTATAACAAAGTTTACTATTTACAGTATTGTGACTATGAATAATGAAGATGTCTTGCTCATTTTCAAGACCTTAAAGAGGTGAATTTATAGCCGTAAGACTCCAAGCTGAACTTCTTAAGTAGATGCTGTTCTCATCTAGATAAGGGAAATTTAAGGGACATGATTATCTTGTTGAATATTTTATGTTAAAGCACATTACCAACATTTAATATAAGAGAAACTTGCTTCTGTTCTTCCTAATAAGCATGAGCAGCCTTTTAAGTACTTACATGTTCTACTGGGTGCCTACATTACTGTGCAATCTGTTGCTATTTGTAAAATATTTATTTCATAATACTTTGGTTGATTCAGGTTTTATTTCTATAGAGAACTGCAGAGAAGCTTTTCAAACATTCTAAACCTATCTTAGAGCCCTTTTCTCTGTAGAATTCTTAAATTGTGATGCTCTGGTAGGAGGACTTTTTCTCAGCAATGTACCAGAGGATTTTTTGAAGCTGTATGAAATCACAAACCAAGTGCAGTGTGAGAAAGGCTTGGACAGCTGCTGATAACACAGAGTGGAGTTTTTCCCTCAGAGAGCCTGAGAAGGTTTTTTTCTTAGTATCCTGCTGATTCTTATTAGACCTTTTTGCTCAAGGACTCTTTCTCATTGCATAGCAAACAAGCAAAAGGTGCTAATATCTTCTACATTCTTTAGTGATGACATGAAATAATAACCTCATCTTAAGATACAAATCTTACAAGAAGAACTGCTAAGAAGCACAAAACATCATTATTATTTATGCAAAATGTGGTGGGGAATTGGAATGTATTAATGTGAAAAAATTATGAGTAGTATCTACAGGGCTGGCACAAATGCAAGGTGCCATTTGTTCTGAGATAAAGTTACTTTCTATGGTTCAAATGAGAGAAAGAAATTGAATATTGCATACACACATCCACAACTGTACAATGGATTCGGGGATTTTTTAGTTTTGGTTTGCATTCAAATAAAGTTCAGTTTTCATGCACTTTTGCTTTTTTTTGTAGATGAAAGGCCCAGCTGCTCACCCAGCTGTCTATCAGTCATCCTTGATAATAGCTTTATTAGTGGAGTTCTTTACTCCTGCTATTTCCTTTGGAACTAGAAATGGTCGATATATATTTTCTTTGTTTGAAGGTCATACAGAAAAGCTTCTGACTCTATGAACATCAAGAACACAAAGGAGGCATTACTTAGAGTTTCTTATGCAACATATGGAATTTAGGAATTCAACACTGACTGAGTTATTAAGGTTTCATTAGATAGTGTTGATGATCAGCCATTTCAAGATAAATAACTCAGCATTTGCTCAAATACTAGATTACTATGATTCCCAATTCAATCTCAAGTGTCCATTGAATAACTTCAAAGTAATAAACAAATACAACATATATCATAACAGAAAAAGGCCACTTATACCATTTGTCAGAATGAAGATAATAATTGTGAACTGTGGCTTAGCAGACAAAAGAGCAGAGTTAGAAGAGCTTTCTTTGACACCAAATGACGGGGTAAACTTAGGAAAATATCTGGGCCTGTTTACACGTAAAATTGAGGGAATGCACTAGATGAATTGTGCAAATTGCACTCCAGAACCCCTTATTTCTGTGAAGGTATTTTAGGGAAGACTAAGGTGGAAGGAAGAGAAAAAAGTTCACATGAGTGGGGCTTTTACTCCCCTTTCTAGTAGATCTACTCTGCACTTATCTTTCTTATTTTGGGGCTTCTTCATAAATTTAGTCTTGAAAAAGGGTTTCTCCTTTTGCACCTTTACATAATTACATGATTTCTATAGTCTTTTGCATATCTAAGAGACAAAATAGAGGAAAATTTGAAATTTAAGGTAAAGTATGGTTAGTCTGTCTGTCATATAGATCTACATGAGAGGTTTATCTCTCCTTTGGTTTATTTGTTCTTATTACGTTATTATGTATTTGCCTTACAAATGCAACATGTCCACACAGCAAAACACACTCTGTCCAAAACCAGTTAACAAAGGTAATAAGAAAAAGTAAATACATAGAAGTAAATAAGATTCCTTAAAGATATTACAAATTGGATATATTCTACAATTTGATATTTTCTATGATTTATATTCTATAAATTGTACATGTTGAATATAAAAGAATTTTAGTGGAAATAATATTTACAAAAAACATATGAACATGAACAACACACATATTTCTGGATATCATTAAGGACCCTTTCTTCATGAATCATATTGTTACTATCACTTCAGAAGTCTCCCTTCCTTACTGAACAGTGTTACCAGACACTTAGAAAATCTTAGTGTAGTCCACTGACCATAGTGATAACAAGTCTAGAATTATAGCACACAAAAAAATATTTTCTGAGGAACAAACCTGAAAATTTTTAAAATAAAATTAATATTATTCCTCCTGGATCATAATTACAAGCTTTATACAAGCAGCTGGCTAAAATAGTGAAGGTAGAAGTTTAAGTAATCAGATAGCAAGGGATATCCAACACAGAGAAGAGTGAGAATTTTGAAGCAATAAATGTGTCTAAATAAAGCAGGTTTCCAAGCATCACATACAAATATCAACTCAAATTGAAAAACAGAACTAAATGTAAGAGCAAAACTACAAGACTTCTAGAAGTAAATATGGAAAAAAATGTTTGTGAAATGGGTTAGACACCACTTCCTTAGATAGGACAAAAAACCAGAAGTCATAAAAGCAAAAAATTAAAAAAATTGGACTTTATTAAAAATAAAATTTTCGGTTTTCTGACATGTTGAAAATATACAAGATAGGCAACAAAAATTTTTCAAAATATGTATCTGATAAAGTACTTGCATCCACAATATATAAAAAACTCACTAACTCAATAGTATGAAAACCAACAACCCAATTTAAAATATGACAAAAGATTTGAGCTGATAGCTCATCAAACAAGAGATGAAGATGATGAATAGGCACATGAAAAGATGTTTAATATTATTAGTCATCAGCTAAACAAATTAATCCACAATGAAATACTACTATAAAACTACTAGAATGACTACAATTTAAAAAAATCAGATTATACAAAGTGCTGACAAGGTTGCAGAGCAACTGGAACTCTTGTGTATTTCCTGGTGAGAATGTGAAATGATACAACTACTTTGGAAACCAGTTTGTTAGTTTCTTATAAAGTCACAAACATACCTCTCATATGACCCAATAACTTCATTCATAGGGAATTACCCAAGAGAAATGGAAACTTGTGCCAAACAAAGGCCTGTACACAAATTCTTCACTCAAAATCACCAAAAATGGAAACAATCCAAATTTTGATCAACAGATGAATGCATAAACAAATTGTAACAAATCCACACAGCAGAATCATACAATAAAAACAACAACATTGATGAATCTCAAATGCAGTGTGCTAATGGAAAGAAGCCAGATACAAAAAGGTATGCATTGTATGATTCCGTTTATATGACATCTGAATGGCCAATCAGCATTTTCCAGGGGCTGAGATGGCTAGGAAGAAGGAGGGAGGCAGGGAGAATACAAAGGGACATTACACTTTGGAATGATAGAAATCTCCTATATCTTGATTGAAGTGTTTCTTACAACTGTATACATGCACCAAAACTCAATAAAGCTTCAATCTAAAAAGTGTGCTTTTTAAAAATGAAAATTGTACTACAATAAACATATCTTTAAAAAAATAGGTCTAGTGTCTTTGTGTGGTTTTGATGTTCAGAAATCCTTCCTCTTTTGCTTTTTGGAATACTTGAAG
The DNA here is from genome assembly GCF_040802235.1 of Manis javanica. Classification (NCBI taxonomy): domain Eukaryota; kingdom Metazoa; phylum Chordata; class Mammalia; order Pholidota; family Manidae; genus Manis; species Manis javanica. Next base: position 72,205,246 of record NC_133165.1, read on the forward strand.
GATGGGTATTAGCTTTTTAAATATATGGTAGAATTCATCTATGAAGCCATCTGGTTCTGGTCTTTTGTTTGTTGGGAGTTTTTTGATTATCAATTCAATTACATTACTGGTAATTGGTCTTTTTAGATTTTCCTCTTCTTCCTTGGTCAATCTTGGGAGGTTGTATTTTTCTAGAATTTGTCCATTTCTTCTAGGTTGTCCTATTTATTGGCATAACATTTTTCATAGAATTCTCTAATAATTCTTTGTATTTCTGTCATGTCCATTGTGACTAGTCCTTTTTCGTTTCTGATATTTATTTGTGTACTCTCTCTTTTTTCTTGCTAAGTCTGGCTAGAAGTTTGTCTATTTTGTTTATTTTCTCAAAGAACCTGTTTTGATTTCATTGGCTTTTTCTATTGTTTTATTTTTCTCTATTTCAATTTATCTCTGCTCTGATCTTTAGTATGTCTCTTCTTCTACTAATTTTGGGTTTCATTTGTTCTTCATTTGCTACTTGCTTTAATTATAAGTTTAAATTGTTTATGTGGGATTGTCCTTGTTCCTTGAGGTTGGCCTGTATTGCTATGTATTTCCCTCTTAGAATAGGTTTTGTGGCATCCCACAAATTTTGGATTGCTTTATTTTTGTTTTGTTTCCACATATTGCTTGATATCTGTTTTGATTTGTTCATTGATCCATTGAGTATTTAGAAACATGTTGCTTAGCCTCCATGCATTTGCGGGCTTTTTTGTTTTCTTTGTGTAATTTACTTCCAGTTACATACATTATGGCCTGAGAAGCTGCTTGATACAATTTCAATCTTTTTGAATTTATTGAGGGTCTTTTTATGGCCTACTATGTGATCTATACTGGAGAAGATTCTATGTACACTTGAGGAGAATACTGCTGCTTTTGGGTAGAATATTCCATAGATATATGTTAAGTCCATCTGATCGAATGTGTTGTTCAGTGCCTCTGTTTCCTTATTTATTTTCTGTCTGGTTGATCTTTTTGATGTAAGTGGTGTGTTAGTCTCCTAATATAAATGAGTTGCAGTCTATTTTCCCCCTTAATTCTGTTAGTATTTATTTAACATATTTAATTGCTCCTATGTTGGGTGCATAGATATTTATAATGGTATATGCTTTTGTTGGACTGATCCTTTTATCATTATGTAATGTCCTTATTTGTCTCTTGTTACTTTCTTTGTTTTGAAGTAAATTTTGTCTGATATAAGTGCCACATTATTTACATCATCCAAGATATGGAAACAACCAAAGTGTCTATCAATAGATGAATGGCACATATACACAATGGAATATTATTCAGCCATAAAAAGAAAAGAAATCTCCCATTTGCAACAACATAGATGTATCTAGGGGGTATTATGCTCAGTGAAATATGCCATACAAAGACAAATACGGTCTGATTTCACTTATTTGTGGAATATAAAAAAACAAAACAAAATGAACAAAATAGCAGTAGACTCACATAGACACTGATGGTTACCATGGGGGAGGGGTTGAGGTGGGTTGGTGTGGAGGGTAAGGGTGATAAAAGGGCACAAAATTTCTCAATTATATTATAAGTTGGTCACAGGAATGGTAATACAACATGGAGAATATAGTCAATGATTCTGTAACATATTCCTATGTTGACAGATAGTAAATACACTAGTGGTGGTGAGGATTTAAAAATATGGGTGACTGTTGAATCACTGTGTTATATACTTGAAACCAATATAAGATTATATAACAATAATAACTTCAATAAAAAAATGAGAAAGAAATGGGTCTTTGCTGCTTGTAGTTCAATAACAGAGGGCTAGTTTTTTTAAGTTATTGTAGAAATACATGCATATATATAATATTCATGGAATAATTCAGTTTACTCAGAGCTTTTTAGTATCACATCAGAGAACCATGTATAATTTAGACTTCCATGGAAAACCTATGGGGAACTGAAACAAGAAAAAAGAAAGATAAAAGAATATCTCCAAACAAATAAGGAAAGCTGGTGAGGAAGAATCTTAGGAACCATAAAACAAAAAATGTTGGAATATATAATGCATATTGAAAGAGCAATAGGACTTTAGATATCATAAACTCTCAGGGCTTCTATTTTGATTAATACTGGATTGTCTCTCACCACACCTCCTCTTCCTATGGCCCTTCCTGGCTCCTGAGAATGGAAGGTCACCTTCTCATGGGATTTGCTAATCCCCTTCCCCCACAATTCTTAAGGAATAGCACAGAGGGCCTTCTAAGTCAGACCAGAGTTCCAAGAATAAACAATCCATATTGGCTGATTGGGGGAAAGCACAGATTTGGGTGAATGTCCTAATTTATTTGCTTGTTTCTTTATTGGTTGGTTTTGGGGACCAGAGAGCATACAGTTTGCTCCAAACATCTACTGATACAGTGTTTTGAGAAGTCCTTAGAATGACAGGATTGGGTGAAGCATTATGAAAATCTTATGAAGAAATTTCTGTTCTTGCCCAACAGTATATAGTCCCAAAGCCTGGAGTGCCTAAACAGATGTCTCCATTAAAAGTATAAGAGAAAGAAGGATAATAGCTTCTCACTTGCCTTTGCCATATAGTTACATACGAACAGTGATATTATATTTTTTTGGGTGGGAGTTCGTATGGACCTTGATATGGGCCATGAAAATACATTATTTCCAAATGATTGGGATAAAAAAGGAATGTTTATTAGAGAAGATATGAATTAAGATTACTCTGAAACAGTAAAATCATCATACCAGCATGTAACCACAAAAGGATCACTGCCTTAGTGCTAATTTTTAAAGCTTTGATTAAACTGGATTTAATTCATAGTTGATCATCTGCATGTGGCTTTTTTTTTTTTTGAAGCTTTAGCTGTCTCACATTTTGCATTCAATTCCCATCTTTCTTCTATTTGTGGGTTTTCTAACCTTGGATCTGGTCACAAGTGAAAATTTTATGGAAATATTACTAAAAGGAGGTCAGGAGACCTGAGTCCTTATCACCTCTGCAAATCTGACCAAATCAGTTAATCATGATGGCATTCAATTTGTTTTTAAGGGCTCTTTAGATATTAAAATATCTAATTCTATTGGATGACAAATGAAAAGGAAGCAAATGTAGTTTTCCAAGCCACTTAAGTCATGAAGTTGCATTTAAATTACATTATTAATAAAATCTTAAAATTTTAAATATTTTTAATTTTCAAAGTATCCTCACATACATTACTTCATTTTTAGTCCAAAAAGTTACTGTTTTATATATTTTTTAATTGTTTTTGAGTTCATATATTAATCAATGTTGCTTATCAGTAAAAACTGATAAATATTTTTATATATGTATAGTTATATAAAAATTAGATAAATTTATATTATATAGTTATCTAAAAGTATATAAATTTATACATAGTTATATAAATAAAACTATACTAAAAATATGTAGAAATTCATACATAGTTACATATAAATATTTATCACTTTATATATATAAATGTATTTATCATATATTTATTAGTATGGCTTACTAGTGAGAACTCACTAGTTCACAGGTTACAAAAGAATAAATGTATCCTGTATGTTGTCAGTACAGTAAAATTTATGATGATTCTTGATTTTTTTCTGGACAACTGTAGTTGTATCTCTTCTTCACAAGACTATTTAGCCAGATTCACCTACATAAACACTAAGCAATTTTCTGTTGTATTGGGCAAGGAAATTAACCTTGGCCCCTAAGCTGGAGTTTATTGAGAGACACCTTCAATCACATTCTGGCATATTGGTAAATTATAACACTGAATAATGTACAATAATATATGTTTAGGGAAAGAAACTGCACTTAAAAGGAGAGGGTTTCCTCTTCTCTATTACAAGAGTATTGATAATATTAAACTAATGTTTCAACTGTCAGTTGTTGTTTAATGGCAGACCTATTTGCCATTTTGAACATCAGACATTTTCATATACATTTGGGGCCTTTGTGTTGGGATTGCAAACCTTACACATATACATAATTGATAAGACAGGTGTCCTGATTAAGGAGATTTATAACCCATTTTCCATATGCCTACTCAGAAATTCAGTCCAACACAGTATGATGAGGGTAGTTTTATTAAGTTCTACTTAATAAAAATGTGACTATTACAATTAAATGTTTTCACATTGATGAGAATGATTAAACTCCAGTTCACACAGTATTCATAGACATGCTAATTCATTCTGGAGCCATTTCACAGGTTGAAACTCTTCTGGGAATACCCCAAGGAAGTTTTGATTATGATTTGTAAGAAGCCACACGTATTTTCAGAGTTGGCCGTTTGGTCTGTCACCCTTTGGGGGTGCAGCTCTGAATTCAACATGTCAAATAAAAAAAAGAATTAACTGATTCAGCGAAGAAACATTGATTTCCACATAAACAATATTGAAGAAAGAGAACATTTGACTAGTGCCTAAGATCACCTTTACTTCCTAAAAACTAACACAAACATACTTCTTTCTCAGGGAATTGAAAAGAACAAAAATAAGCATTCCATTTGGTCCACTTTAATACTTATTCCAAAACTTTAGGTGTAGAACTAATCATTCTGTGGGGTTCTTCCTTATTTTCAGCATGAAGGGAAAAGGATGAAAGTAAGAACAGAAGAGGAAAATAAAAATTACATATATATATTCCTCTGTGGCCAAATTTAACAAGCCTTAAAATTGCTAGAAAATGAGATTTCATTTAAGAGGAAGAGATGGCATATTTAAAGCACCAGATCATCAAGTTCAAACTGCTTATCCTAGGAATGCAAACTGACAGCATATACATACACTTAATCAAGTGGGAAATAATATTAATACACCTTGCTCTAGGCAAGAAAGTCAACAGTGCCAGGGATTTATCAAGAATAACTCCTTTCATGCATTTCTCTCATGCTATTCTTTGTCATAGGGTGATTTTGTCAAAGGAGAGTATATATATATATATCTCTCAGGCAACAAGACTGGATCTTTATTTCACCCAGCTTCTTTATGTGGGAGGGGGGAATTGGGCTATCTCCTGAAAAAAAGCAACTCTTTTTCAGAGGTAGTGGTGGAATTTTTTTCTATACAACCATATTTCCATATATGCATAAGAACTGAAAGAAAGAAAATGAGCTATTTTCGGAAAGTGAGTAAGGATAAAACAGAGAATCCTATAGTGGGGCAGATTTTACTCTTTTTTTTTTCCAAAGGAAAATTCCATCACTTGGAATAGTTTTTCAGATATAGCCATTTGATGCAAATTAGATGACTAAGGTGACATCTGCACTGGTCACATACCTCTAATTTTGGAAAGCCTCAGTAGCTAGCCCAGAAAAAAAACATGCCAGCAGCCAATAAAGGCTATAGCAATACAAATGTTGTCTGGACAGTTCTTCAAGGTCTGTATTATTTTGACTCCCTCCATAATATTTATTACCAATGGTCAATGAGAAGATTTCTAATTATGAATGCATACACATATTCCTGTGCACACACATATTTCTAATTATTACACATATATTTTAAGTTATAATACATTTATATCTCTAATTACATATACATACGTATCTATATTGTATTTTATTTTTAAGATCAGAGTTGCATCTGAATGGAGCTAATTGGGGTAGTGAAGGAGAAGTTAGCTTCTCATTAACATGGTGAGCTTTCAGGTGTTTTTAGAATGTTCCACTGCCTGTTGAATACATCCTCTCTCATACATGTTTACTAATAATAGATCTTTTAACAGACAGCAATGCCTTCAATTTTACAAAATAATTTGTTTCAAATTGCAATATATAGAATGGAATATTTTGGATGGAACCTTCCATATGATATGAAAAATTATAACTTATACTTTCCTCAAAGCAGGTTATCGTAGTTGGAAAAAGAGTACAGGGTCACGAGATGCCTCAAATGAGTTCAAGCACAACAAAGCCAGGATGCCCAAATGCGAGACTGAGAATGTTTAAGATATATTCCAGCATTCCCTAGGAGGGTACTAAATTGCTTGGAAAATAATCTCCAAGGATAATCATAGGCTTTTTAAATGATATGATTTAAAAGCATTAAAAAACAAACAAGACAATGAGTATAACTGGAAATTTCCAACCATGAGTCAGACTAGACATATGGGTTCTGTATCCATTACTGTGGCTCTCAAATGGATGTGGCATTTTTTTTCTTTCTTTATTAAGGAAAAGAAAATAAAATATTTTTTCTTTCTTTGATATTAAGTAGAACTGTTAAGGAAAGACTATGATTTTGTTCTTGTCCATTCTCTTGAAACCTGAAAACATAGCCATTCATATAATTCTACCAGTAACTTTTATAAGAGCAGTAGTTTCATACACTGGGAATTGATCCTTATTCTTCATTGCCCAGGTTGTTGGATTATTGATTTGCTTGGTATCAACCATTTTACAAGGCACTCGATATATGTTACTTTATTGATTATACCACACCTTTATGGTGCATAAATACCCCATTTTAAAATAGTCAAAGTTTAACATTAATAATCTAAAGCCGCATAGCTAGTAGGAGAACTGGGACCACAAATTTGATTCCAAAAACCCACATTAGTTGAATAATATAATACTCATATACAGGGATCGGTACAGTGCATTCCCTCCCAAAACAGGACCTGAAAGAAACAGTATTAATGGTTGAGCATAATCAAGCTATTAATATATACATAATATAATCAAATATGTTAATATATAAAATATAATCAAAATATATCAATATATTTTACTTCTCAACATAGTTTTGAAATATGTCATAGTTCAGATATAAATTTGATGATAATAATAATAATAATAATAATAATAATAATAATAATAACAACATTTTACCTAGGATTTATATAGGCCAGGCCCCATTCTAAATGTTTTGCTATATCAGTTTGTTTACCTTTGTAACATCCTTGTGTATATACATAAGGAAGCTGACACAAGAGCAGTAAATAACTGGCCCAAGATCACATAGAGTTAATGATAGAACTAGGATTCAAACCTAGGCAGTATGGCTCCAGACTCAAAATCTTGCTACTAGGTTGTACTGCCCTTTAAGCAACAAAAGCATGTTCTCAATATTAATGACAATTACTATAATCCATTTATTCAACAGATATTTTTGAGTATCCACCTTATGTCAGGCCCTGATCTAGGTGCTTCAATGAAGCTGGGTCAAAACATACCCAAGACCCTGTCCTCAAGGAGGTTGTATTCTAGTGGGAAAGTTAGAACACATGCATTTTAAACATGTAAAATATATGGTATTCAGTCTTTTGGAGAAAAATAAAGCAAGTGGAATAAGAAAGTCTAGGTGTATAGGGAGTGAAGATTACTCTTTTAAATCTCCTTACTGCAGAAATGTTATTTAAGGAGAAAGCTGAAGGAGGTGAGTGTGTGAAACATGAAGATACCTGGGGGAAGAGCATTCTAGCAAAAAGAAGCAAGTGCAAGGGCCCTGAGATAAAAAATTTTTAACCTTTATAAATAACATCAGGAAGACCAATATGGCAGGAGCATATGGACAAAAGGTAGACTGATGGAAGTGAAATCAGAGGTGAATGGGGACCTCAGTTCAGAGTACCTTGGAAGAACTTTTGGCTTTTCCTTCGGGAATAATGAGATGCCATTGATGTAGTTTGAGCTGAAGAGTGTTTTGGTCAGGAATGGAATAAAAGGAAAGTGGTCAAGGCAGGAAGGCGTGTTAGAAGGCTACTGAACAAGTACAGGTTAGATGATGATACTGGCTTGGACTTGGGTAATGGAGGTGGAGACAGAAAGAAGTATCAAATTGTAGGTATATTTTGAAGGCATAGGAAATCGAATTTCCTAAGGAATAGATTATATGAACTAAAAAAAAGAAAGATTAAAAGGGACTATGATGTTTTTGGCAAATCATAGGATAAAGTTACTGTATCTTGAGGTGGGAAAGGCAGTTAGAGAAGCCAGTTTAGGGTTTACCAGAACTTCTTTTGGAAGCATGTTTAGTTTGCAATCATGGCTATAAGGCAACTAGGAAGACATGTCGATTGAAGCAGTTGAATACTAGAAACCAGGGTTGGGGAAGAGGACTATGTGCATCAGCATATAGATAGAATTTAAATTTCTTAGATTGGAAGAGATCACTGAAAAGGGAAAAGAAGGAAGTTTTGAAGACTGAACTCCTAAAGAACTGAGTCATTAGGACATTAGGCAGAGGAGAAAATAGCAAAAGAGACTGAGAAGGAACAGGCAGAAGGTAAAAGGGAAGCCAGGTGATCCGTAAAACAAGTGTTGCAAGCAGGAAGGAAAGATCAATTGTGCCAAATGCTGTTGATAAATGTTAGTGTTGTCGAGGATTAATGATTTCACCTTAGTTTTTCAGTGAACAGAGTCATTGGTGACTTTGAAAAGAGCAGGCTCTGTGAAACTGTGAGTTGAAAGCTGAGAAATGGTGGGTTCATGCAAGACTGGTGGGACAGGGACCACGGACCAAATATGGACAACTCTCTTGAAATTTTTTTCTGTAAAAGAAAGCAGAGAAATGAGGTTGTGATTTTAAGAAATTATATTTCTATCCTGATGAGAACTATTCCAGTGGGAAAAGAGAAAGCAATGATACCCAAGGGAGAAGGGAGAATTGCTGGACGGGCATCAGTTAGGAGATGATATAAATGGGATCTATGGAATAAGAGGAGAGGTTGTTATCAGACAGGAGGAGGAAAAGTTCATTCCTTGAAACAGGAGGGAAAGCAGAGGGCGAGGACATGGAGCATAGATGCAAATGGGTGGGTAGAACATACACAGGTTTCTTTCCGATTGGTATTCTTTCTCAATGAAATGTGAAGTGAATAAAAATATACCACTATCACTACTAATATCAACTGAGCATCAACTGTGTAGCAGGCACAGGACTGGGTACATTAATTATGTCACTTAATACCTCTTATAATTTAAATACTATCCCCACATTACTATGGAGAAAGTTGATTTTAGCAACAAAGCAATTTATATATTCAGTTTCAAAAATGCATTTTTAATTCAACACGTTAATATCTAGTGGAAGCCAATATTAATTCAAGTACTAATATATACTAATGAATAATAATTTTTAGAATGAAGTCCATTTTCTGTCAGCAAATTTAAGGTTAATTCCCTTTTTTCCTCTCATATTAAGAAGATAGACAAAAATAATATAACATGGGGCTATGACTAGAGTTGAAATAGTGGGGATAATTGTTCATTATAAAAAGCTTTTATTATGAAGTTTATTATAAAATCAAATACACACAAAAGCAAAACAATATTTTTAATCTTCTATGTATTGGCTGAAATGTTTAGTCTACTTTATTACCCTCTGTCAGAAAAAGAAAGATTTCTTTAAGGTTAATCTCTGACTAATGACATGGCCAGTCGATCTTCTCAAATCTTTGTTAGATTTATGGTTTCAACTGAAAAGCAGAAGGAAAATATGAAATGAATGTTTATTTGAATATATTCCTGGCAAATATCTTTCACATAACACAGCTATAATTTTTAAGTTTAAAAATCAGTAAAACAAAGGAATGTGACGCTAATAACAATAAAGAATATAAAATTTAGAGAAAGCCGTGAGAGTAAACAGAGAAAAGTAAGGCCTACATCACTGATTTTTACCTTTCCTGAAATATTCAGGAAAAGTTACAAGAGAATTACTTTTACCTTATGCATATTAAAATGTAGAGCTCTCTAGACACTTTTTCTTTCTGAAAGTAGCAAGCAGAATCCCACATGCAAAGCTAATTTACTTTTAAATTCTGTATTCATATCGCAACAGATAAAAAAGAAAACAACTGCAGAGCAGAAATCAATTCACTCTAATCATCCTCATGTCCTTGACCTCTGGGAGCTGACACATTACTTCAGTTGATAGTGAGAAAGAATAAATCAATCAATAAATACTATGCAGATATTTGGTACGATATTTTGGGTTATTTTCCACCTATCACTTTATAAAACAACTTCTCTGAAACTAACTGAACATATCTAGGAAAGTTAATTAACAGTCTGGATTTTGACACAGAATGACCAGTGTTTTAAAAAGCAGATATGTAATAGACCAATGTGACCTTGGGTAAGCTACTCAGCCTCTTTCACCTTTAGTTTCCACATCCACCAAATTGTTTTTTAATTTAGTGAGTCATTATAGGATAACTTAATACAAATCAAGCATTTAGAAAGGGTCTGGAACAACACAGAATGAGGTGTCTGTTGTCACACCCTCACCTGGTATAGCCTTTCCTAACCTCGCTGTGATGTATTTCTCTCTCTGGTTTCATAATTTTTACATGGATTGGAAACATCCATGTCCATTCTTTAGTCATTCTACCTTCCCAATGATTCAGTTCCTTAATAAATTACTTTATGGCCATCAGTTTGAGAGCAAATTTTCATTAAAAATTAGAGGAAATAATAGAATAACTGAAATTTGGTTCCTATTACAGCTATATAAAAATAATTACTTATGTTTCCATATTTGTATTTATCCTGTCTTTTCCATGTTTTTTGAACTGAAGACTGGGGCAGAAGAAGAAGATCCTGCCATCTTATTCATTTTACCCTCCATGGCCTCTAGAACAATTTCTCTAATATTGCTGTTTAAACATTCACCTTAAAAGCAATTACTATAAAAATAAGTTCAGAACTGGGACTATTGTTTACCATGACTAAGCCTTTATATACCCTATCCATGCCAAAACAACTGCCGAATTTCATAAACCCAACAATTACAACTTGCTCCCCCCCCATCCCCAAGCCCCCACAGCTTCTTTTAAATGGATTCTTGCTTAAATCCATTCTAAACCAAATAGAAAACACTGTTTTCATGAATCCAATGCGGGAGTTTCAAGGCTGAGATAGTTTTGTTGGGCATAGATATTTAAGCATTTTATTTTCCTAAGCAGTTAAACTGAAATTCAAGCCAACAGGAATAGCTATTCAACTTTACAATAAATATTATTCAAAATAGTATTGTCATATATGTGCTAGAAGGAAAAAAGGGATTATTATAGCAACTTTCATAATTTCTCTGCAATCAAGTTCAGGGTAACTTCGCAAGTAGAGAATTACCTACTGAAAAGGGGACAACAAATTTAGAGTCCAGACAAATTAGAGTCAAAATCTTAGCCACTTACTAATGCAACTGTGGGCAGGCTGCTTATTTATCTAGGCCTCGGGTTCTTCACTTAAACTGGGGTAATTAATAATTATCTATCTAGATTGATGTGGTGATATAAAAGTAGTACTACTTGCCACATAGTAAACCCCATACATGTCATCATCATTTATGTATAACTGATCAGTCTGATAGAAAGACCTGGAAGATTTTGGAGAGATAGCATCAGTTGAGCTTAAATCTTAATATTCCCACCATACACGCACATGCTCTATGGTTCAAGGCAGCAGCCATGAAAGACAAACTGTTCACTCTCCTCTGTGTCCAGATGGGAGTGCAGAAACCAGGGTTCCGGGGTGGTTACTTGGACATTGGTACACATAGAGATAACTTCATCTTTGAAGACCTGTGAGTTTTAGGAAAGTCATGCTTATGTGGGGTCTGAGAACCTCAACAGGAGCCATAATTGGAGCCACATTGCTAACCACCTTTGAAGTTAAGTGACTAGTAAAGTTTGCATCACACCCCAGTCTGGGAGCACCTCAGAAGCTCCTTCATGGTGCCTCCCAATATTTCAAAACCCAAAGAAACAAAAGTCTGGGGAGCTTATACCCTTTTCTGGTTCATTAGCACTTAGAGGGCCCTAAAAGCTTGACCTGAAGGCTACCAAGAGACAATGGGACCCAGAAGCCTATGGGAGGACTTCCAAGCAGCAGATTCCAAACTGAAGGCTTTTATTTTAAAGAGCTCATTAAGAAAAGTCTGATGATAGTTTGAAACTAATATAAAGCAATGAGATTATATAAGGATATCCTTTAGGTCTTAAATAATAATCTGAAATTAAAAAAAAAATCAGTGAAGGAAATGAAAGAGAAGACGACAAAGTTTAAGAATTGGCAAAGGTCCATGAACAGGAATATTTCAAAACACAACAAAAAACAAGAATATAAAGATGACAAGAGAAAAGTTAAGAGTCTGAAAGAAAAATACAGGAGGTTTGTATAACAAGAATTATACAAATAATAAGAATTTCAGATGAAGGAAAAGGAACAGATGGAGGAGGGAGAATAATCAATCCAACAATAGACAAAATGTTTTCTGAACTGAAGACACATTTGAGCTGCAGACTGAGATTTGGAACATCCCAGGAAGGACTAGTGGGAAAAAAAAAGAAAAAAACAAAAAAACACCTTATTTTTATATGTATTCTCATCAATGATTCTGAATTCCTAAGGTAAATAAGGTAACTTTTCCAAGCCTCCATATAAAGTAAGCAACTTTTGCAATCAAAAGACCAGACTAGCATTTGGGTTTGTTTGGAATCCCAAAAGGTAAAATGAGCTAATTTTCACAGACCCCTGAGAAAAAAGGACTGTAGTGAGAATGCACCCCAGACAAGATACCTGTCATCTGGGAAAATAAAGGAAGTATATCTCTGGATATGCAGAGATTCTGAGACTGAGTCACTCAGACATTCCCATCTGAGGAATATATGAGAAGATACGAAATAACAGCTGAGCCAGACTGAAGACTTTGAAATAGGAAATGATGGGAGAGCAGAGTGGTAGCCGGGAGCCTGGTTAAGCACTAGATAAATCTACGTGAACGAGCTCCATGAGGAGACTGCCAATTGGTAATGCTAGGTCATAAATATGCATTCTTTTCTGACAGTCTTTTAACTGTAATGTTTTTACTTATAAAATGTGTTACATATATAAAATCAAAAAGCACAATAACGAAATGTATATTCATAAACCAACCAGTAGGCTGTTGCAACACCTTGGTTCTAAGTGCTCACTAGAGCAGCAGTGAACATTACCATTTTCGTGCTCTTTCTGAATTTGTTTTTTTTAAAACTAAATATCTGTATATGACATATTCATTGCTTTCCTTATTTTTAAGATTTATAAATACTAGTATTAGAATCATGCAGGTTTCTGGATTACTTTTTAGGCAATAACAGGCCCCTTAAATTCATTCATGTTTTTCTGTAGATGATCTTTCACTGCAGGATAATAATCCATTGCATGAACCCATTGCCCAGTTTGTTCATTTCCTGTTGGAGAACCCTAGTGGTCAGCAGTTACAAACAGCATTGTTATGATTAATTTTATTCGTATTTCCTGATGCAATAGTTTAGAGAATATACCAAGGTAAAATATATCAATTTATTATATTTTAATAAATATCTGTTTTACAAGGTAATGCCAATTTTCACTGTCACCAGCAGTGTATGGGCTTTCATTGAAAAATGTCAAAATTTGGCACTAAGTAAGGAGTTTTAAAACCTAAAGTGATACATTAAAAAACAAAGTTTAATAAATATGTAATGAAGAGTATTATGATATAGCCTCAAAATTTAGAAACCAGAAATGAGTCAGGGAAAGGTGGGAAATGTATGCATTCCCAAAAGTTATTTTTCTGTGTGGATAGAGAAACATTATGTTTGTTCCTTCTTTATAATAGTAATCACAAAATATGAATTTGAAAACTAACAATGTGAAAATGAAAGTAAGCACCAACATAATGGAAAGATGTACTAAAAGCTCTAAATTTATCATTTTAGTGGAGAAGAAATCCCTAATCAGTTTACAAGAGAAGAAATAAAATTGAAAAATAACTAGAAAAATCCAGAAAGCAGAAATAAAAATCATGCAATAGAATCATCATTAATTTCACTAAATGTGACTGATTTGGTTGATTTCCCCTATTGTAGAAGAGAAGCTATAAAAAAAACAAAAAAAGAAAGGATTAAAACAAAACCCTGTTCTATTTTTTTAGTGGAGCACACAAAGAGGTTAAGTATAAAATGATGGTCAGAAACAAGACAAATGCAAACAGAGGTAAAAAAGAATTGGTAATATCAGTAGAGTAGAATTTAAAATCAAAGCAATTTAACTAGGACAAGAGAATATAGTATAACCATAAGAGACACAATTTACAAAGATCTATAAACTTTGTAGTTAAATATAAAGTCAAACTTATAAAAAGTTCAAGGTGACCTTGATAAGCAATGATAGGATATGATAATTTACATCTTTCTGAATAGAAAAGAATACAGATCAAAAAGTTCTTTTTTTAAGGAATAAGGGGTGTGAAAAATACAGCTAAAAGGCTCAGCTGTATCCATCCATATTTTCTATTCATCTCTGTTTATCTAATTATGTTTTATACTGTAAGTATTGAATTTCATTCATGTCTTCTGACCAATAAGTACTTGTAAAAATTCATCATGTACTTAGCAATCAAAATCTTCAATATGTTTTAAAAAGAAGACATTTTACAGGCTATCAACCAATATATTTAGAAATGATGAAAAGATAACTGAAATATTACAATGGCATTTTCAAAATATTTTTCTTATCACCTAGGTCAAAGATGTAATTAAAACTAAATTTATAAAATGTAATTAAAAAAATAAAAAGATTCCTTTTTGAAACAGCTAAAGATCTACTCAGGAAATCTTACAGACTTGAGTATTATCTTTATTAATAAATAAGAACTAAAAAAAGAAACAATACTCATCTTAAGAAACCAGAAGATAAAAAGAAATGAGTGATTAAACCAAGAAAGCAAGAATATGTAATTATTACAGCTAAATACCAAAATAAAAGAACTATAAAATAAAAACTGTATTTCCAAATACCTTTTAATAATTCATTCTAGCTGCCTTTACCATCACGGTGTTCATTAATTATATTTTATAATTAACTACCATAATACATTCATGAAAATAAAGGGCTTGGAGTTTTTAGAAATGGTAATAATTAATTCATCATTAATACCGTAGATCATTAAAACAGGTCACAAACTCAAATGCCTAAAGAGATCAGCTATGTGATATAATTAAGTGCAGTGAGACAGGAGAGGGTACAGGTGGGAAGATGCACACTCTTGTGAACTGGAACACACAGGATGATCTAAAGGGGGTGCCCCACTTCAGGCCAACACTGCCAGGGAACTGTGGGCCCAATGTAGCCACATCTTCTGTCTTTTCAGAAGATGCCTGTTAAGTTAGTTTTGTTTTATTCTGTTTTGCTTTTATGTGAAGTTACTTGACAACTAACTGAAAAATTTTAAGATACAGTGAGTATTTTAAGCTGTATGAACTAAAACTCAGTGGCCAAATAAAACAGATCTGCCACTAAACATGGTCCACGAGCCACTTATTTTCACTCTCTGCCTTACAGCCAAAACCTAATGCTCCAAAGTGAATCACAGCAATCATATCAATGGCAAGCACAGTGAATTAATTTTTAAAGTTCCCAACATGCTGTTCCATTCTGTGTTGTGTAAAAAGTTAGACAATTTTTAAATATTCACATTTTTTAAAAAACATTCTAGAAATAAGATAAAAATTATTAAAATACTGAATACTCCCAACTAATTCACACTAGATTTTGTGTTTTTAAGTAATTTTCAGAAACCTTTCCTATTAAAATGTAAAATGTCTGTTATAACTTCTTTTTATTTATCACATTATGTAATGTGAAAAACATAAACTGCCATGAAAGATCACTCATATCTTAAACAAGGGTATCCCATTCTATTCAACGCTTATAAAACATTATTCATAATTCACAAATTATTCTCCAACTATCAAATGTTAAATAAAGAGAAATGTTTCAGTTGAAGGAAAGTTCTCTGAATTAAGTAAGATTAAGATAATTCCTCTTTAATAGCAATGACTGCTGAAAATTACATTTCATTTAATAGAACTTCTAAGAACCAGAAGCTTTTTTAAATATTAAAAAAAAGTTATTACTTTTTTTGTTAACTCTTCCTACAATTGTCTTCCACTCTCTTACTGTCTCAAGTCTGCTCATTCCATATTTGTTCTATCTCATCTAAAAATTCTATGTTCCTTCTTTACCCATTTTTTTGCTTATTTATTTTTGATCCAGCATTCCCTTCCATTATTTCTCAACTGAAATTTCTTACCTACTTTCTCCATTTATTTGTATGATCAGAATGTACCTGAATTGATATATGAGCCACAAAATATAATAAGCCATCAAAATACACAACAACCATGTAATTGAGCATAAGAGATCAGTAGTCTTATAGAAACCTTAAGTATATTACCTTTGATTAATTGTAATCATACAAAAGATGAATAGCAACAAAAAGCCACCATACCAAAACCAAAATCTGAAAATGTGGGAGATACTGCTAGCAAATATGACCTGGAGTGTACAAATACCTTTCTTGATCATCATCATTGTCTTGATATTCTAATGATACAAAATTGAAATTCCATTAAAAAATTCTCAAGTCTACACAAAGCAGAATCAATGTAATTTAGCTGAGAAACCTGAATTCAATACAGTTTATCTTAAAGGACAAGCAATAAGGCAACCAAACGTAGTTCAAAAGACAGAGAGAAGCACTTTTTATTACAGAAAATGATGTTCGTAGTTTTATATCTACCAACACTTAAGCATCTGGTGTGTTCAAAGTGAATCTGTGCACATGATGGTGCTCATCATTTGATAAATTTAAATGCTTTAAAATGAATGTATTGACATTAATCATAATTTTCATACCAAGTGATGTGGACCAGGAAGGTGAATGTACTTAATCCACAGCCTCTGAATTGTAATACGTAGCCTCTGACCATCTGAACATTAAAACCATTTCCCCTGTAATTTTCCAAAGAAAGGAAAGATAAAGAATTGGCTCAGTACAATTTTCCAAAATATTCTTCATTAGAGTTTGTATTTATAAAAAACCACAACATCCTGTGTCACAAATCCTAGTCTGTTAACTTCCTCACACTGCCATTTAACCTCCATACCTCGTGCTCCAAATGTCATACACTCTCTCTGTCATTGGAGTTTAGAGTGACTGAGTATATATGGGCTATTTATAAGAAACTGTTACCCATAAATCTCAGAAAACCACTTTTAGTACATTCACAATGTAATAGAGAGATGAGGAGGAAAAATCTCTGTTTTCACTTTGTATTTTGATTCTGAAGCTTAGTTTTGTCCATGTCCTTGACAGGGCTTAGTCCGTTTTCCTGCTCTGGGTCATAAGAACGCTGTGCTGATGCTAAGATGTGGGGTATCTGGCCATGTACAGTCTCCTCTAGGAAAAAAAGACAATTTCTATTTGCAATCAACATAATCCAACTCAATTATGGCTTTTTTATTTGCAAACCTATTTTTCCTTGCCCAAAGTACCCCTATCCCCTCACATATATTGTTTATGAAAGTTTAATTCCAAAGGCCATGGCTTAAGATAAATCAAAAGAAAAATCAGAAAAGTAATTAATCTAATTTACATTTGAACTTCACTCAACTCAATTTTTAATTTGAAGCCAGAATGAAAACTCTCAAAATCTGATGGAATAATATGTAAAATATTCAACCAGAGTATTCCTGTTAATAGTTTGGCTTAGAAATTTAAAACCAATTATGGATAGATATATCTTATATATCTTAATAAAAGATATCACTAAAAAACATCCAAAATTAAAAGATGAAATTGTAGGTGGTTCCCTGCTTTGACCCTTCCCTCTTGTTACCAACCAGTCTGAGAGCACATATGGTAGGTTCTTGCTCCTAAATATTTTGCAGACATTATTCATGTATTCTATAAATATATAGCATTTAATAAATACCAGGCACAGTTCTAGCATCAGAAATACAGTAGTGACCAAAACAGACAAAGCCTGTCCTCTTTTGCCTGTGTTCTATAATATACTGCTGCTGTAAGCATAGATGCTATCAGGAAAAATAAATCAGGACACAAAGATTTTAGTAGATAATATTTCAGATAGGGGATTGTAACCCAAAGAGGTAACATTTGATCAAAGTCTAGGTGATAGGAGGAACTAAACCTTCCTCCAGATGTGTGCAAAGGACCAGGGGTCCTCTCTGCTTCAAGGGTTACTTACATCATACTATTTCCTTTATTTTTACCTTTGCTTGTATTATTGTCTCGTTAAAATGTCCTCCAATTTTCTGCTGTCCTTTGGAATCCAATCTGTTCTTTGCATGCACCCATGACCCTTCCCCTGAAAACCTCAGTCAACACTCAACTTCTACCTTTCATGATCACTTGTGATCTGTGCCAAATATCACTGCACTTAAAATCTAAAAGAGAAGATAAGTGATATTTAGAGAACTTCCGAGATGAACCAGGATCTCTGCCAGTCGCCTTTTACACATTATCTCATTTAATAAGGACAATGCTTCTATGAGGTAGGGATCGCTATTCAATTTTATAGATAAGGGAACTAAGCTTCTGAGAGGTTCTGAGCACATAAATAATAAATGGCAAAGTCAAAATCCATACCCAGTTTCCTATAACTTCATGTATTTCATTCTATCTATTTACTTGTTTATTTTTGCCAAAGTATAGTTGACATATAATATCATATTTGAGGCATACAACATAGTGAGTCAACAATTATATACATTATGAAATGCTCATGGTAGAGTTACTGGCCCCATGTAAAGATATTATAATATTATTGACTATATTCCTTATGCTGTACTTTTCATTACCATGACTTACATATGCATTTTATAATTGGAAGTTTGTACATCTTTATCCCCTTCACCTATTTCACCCATTAAAACACAAGATGTCCCATGTCTTATTTCCATGTTAAGGAAAAAGATGAATTTTAGTGCTTTTGCTTGGAATTGTGCTTATTCTTCTCCTCTGCATATCAAATTCTTCATGGCCCACCATACTACAAATGCTTTTCCAAATTAGATAAGTCCACAGTGATGTCTCTTCTCTGAAATCCTGGTATACCCAGAACCATAATTCCACAAATTGGTTCTTATTTAGTTTTCTACTTGTGTGATTTTTCAATCTTTTTTCTAAACAAAATTGTTAAAATATCTAATAAGAGATCTAATACTCTCCCCTAGAAAAATAATGAACATAATTACAATATTGTGCACACCTGAAACTCATCCCTGGATTCCATTCTTTAAATGCATCTATTTAAACTACCCAAAAAAATGACATGTTCCCTGAGAACAGCAGTTATAATTTATTTTCTCTTGAGCTCCCTGCAGTGCCCAGCAGAGTGCAGAACAAAGACTCAGGGACTAGCCTGTCAAAGAACCTTGTGCTTTAGATTATGGGATAGGTAAAGTGATACCTTTTCAGTATAAACACACCTAATTCCAGTTTGATAAATAAAAAACGCTGGATGCACTTTGCAGAATCCAAAGAGGTTTAGAACTTTAAAAAGGGAGCCCAGCATAGTTCAACTCCATGGTTTCAAGGTCACTGACCTGTGAATTCAGAAGGTGGCTGCAGAATGTGTTTACACGTTTAAGAGGAGTGTCAGAGGGAACTGGAAGCCTGGGCGCAGCTGGGACTTCATAGTCCCTGCCTCACAGAGAATATCAGAAGAATATTTCCTCCTAGTAACATTGTTGTAATTGCACATTTGAAAATAATAATAATAATAATAATAATAATAATAATAATAATAATAATAATAATAATAATGTGGTAAAAGGAAATATTATTAGATTTCAAAAAAGAAGGCTACAAAAGTAGTTACTCAAAATCACTGCTACGAATTCTTCCAATTCACATAATATTATTGTCTTACTCAAGTAAAATGAATATTCTGAAGAATCTGGCTGAAAATATACACTCCACTAGAGGAAAACAGAGTACAATCGAATCAGTATTTAAAAATAGCCAAATAAGAACAGTGTGAGTAAAAGACAAAACACAGTATTTTTTGTGTAATTTAGATCACTGGGTAACAAAAGAATACTCAAAAGTGGAACTGAAAGGCAAGGTAGCAATGGGTGGACTGCAAGATGGCCCCACTCCTACGAGTCTTTGTTCTGGTGATCTTAGCCCATATCCGGGACCCCACCTTCTTTAGACCCCTTTGCTGTGCTCCCATAAACACATCTGCAACTCAGGATTGATATGACTTATTCCCTGCAGACCACCCACCACCAACAGAAACAGCCTTGTCACCTAACTTTTTGCTCTAGCTAGAATTTCCAGTCTAGTGCAAAACAGCATCCTCTACCATTGTTCTCCCTAAGATTCCGTACACACAGCAACACATTTTTTCTCTGTCTTGGGAACAGTTACTCCAGACTCTCATTATCACTGGTAATTGGGCTTTTTTGCACTGCAGCTTAAGAAAATAGAGAAAACAAAAAGAAAGAAAGAACTTCCAGATTTAATTACACATTTGTCTCCATACATTGAGAAGTTTCTGGATTTAAAGGCTTAATGATATTGTGCCTTCTGATGCTCTGAGAAGGTTTTGTTTTGAATTTATTTTGCATGCTCCTTTCAAAATATACAAAAGAGAAAAATCCCAGGAAAATACAAGCTGCTTTGTTAACAGGCTGTCCTTGCTTTGCTTTTATTATCTTGACTACAGCCACTGGTAGCACAGGAGACAATTTACATAAATTACCCGTAACAACTGTCCCCCCAAAAGACTGTAATGCTGACTTTCTTTTGTGGCAATTGTTAGGACTATGGGTAGTCTTGGGAAGTCCAAATGACTTTTATGGTCAAACACTATTCTTCTAGGTCCCCAGTCATTTCATTACAATTTTCATCCTTACAACTTAACAAAGGAAATGCTGAAAAATATTCAAGGAATTTTTTAAAAAGGGAGGAAATCAGCAATAATGAGAACAAACTAAAAGTTAGAGCTCCTAGATTTGGAAGGATAAGACATAAAGGGAAATAGCTTTTAAATTCATAAAATATGTAAATGATAATAATAGAATATATTAGATATACTTAATATCTTTCACATTATAATGAACTTTAAATATGGAAATTATAGTATCTCCACCATTATTTTATGGAACATATGAGTTAATGTCAGGGCAATAAAGTTCAGGCACTGCATACCACAAACTGAATGGCCCCCCCTGGAGTGGTATCTGAGTGATCCCAAATAAACAACACTGGTCAAGTTATTTCTCTATGTACTTGCCTATCTCACTACACTACATTGTACTCTCCTTAAAACAGGACCTATTCTTTATCTTTGTACCTCAATCTGAACACAAGGCCTTAAAATTTGAATACTAACAGTTTCAGAGAGCTTCACAAAACCTCTGGAAATTAACTAAAAACTTATAACTAAATGATCACTGATGATTTATTGAACACCATTACTTAATACCTATAATGTACTAGACTCCAAGGATACAGCCATGGAAAAAACATAATTGTTATTGCGGAGTAGCTGTGGGTAAAATTGTAGTATTTCCAGAATACCTTGCCTGGCTTTACTGCATCTACATATCAACAGGCATTCCTCAGGGGTGAAGAACAGTAGTTCATCTCCATATCAGTGGATAATTTCTTGGGAGACAGAGGGCTTATCTGAACCTGAGAGGTTAGGGAGAGGTCTCACTTGGTTCTGCCAGAGCAGGAGAAAGAAATGGTCCCAGAAACACAGTTTGTAAGCAACAAATGGGTTTTAAACTTTATTTCTTCCTTTGACTGATTTTGGTTTTAGAGATATTTTGCCCTGGAATTTCCTTTCCCTGGAGTTGCAGTAGCTAACAGTCCAATGGGAAAAAGAGAATAATGAGTATGTAAGCAAATAAATAACTTCAGATGCTACTGGTGACCACAATGAAAGCAATCAGGTGGAGTGGTAGGATCCAGAGTGGCTTAGGTGGCAGGTTTATGTAACATTCTTGGGAAAGGCCTCTCTAAAAAGGTGGCCAAGCATTCTGTCTACTGAGTCAATGCTGAGAAGTCTGCCCTGTAAGAATCAGGAGAAAGAGCATCCCAAGCAGAAGAAAATCAAAGATCAAGATCTGAAGCAAGCTGGTAAAGAGCAGAAATAAGCCCAAAGTGGCTGGAATGCTGTAAGAAGGAGATTCTAGGAAGAAACCAAAAGGAAAGGCTGGCATTACAAGTAATGGTCAAAAAGATAGATTTTATTCTGGTTACATTGGAAATCCACTAGAAGTAACATTTGATTTAAACTTTAGAAAACTTATTCCATCCAGCCTATGTGTAAGGAATGAGATAAGAAAAGGGTGGTAAATTCAGTTCAGAGCCCAGTGCAGTAATCCGGGAATTAGCATCTGTTTCTTGAATTATGTTCTTTCTATCACTGTCAGAGACAGAACATCTAACTGTATAGACCATAGTAATGGCTAAATAGGATACCTCTAAATTAAATGTTTTCATAATTCACAAGAAAAGGAAATACCACAGGAAAAGAGAATTTGCTTTACAAGCCAAATATGGTACCTGCTCCTTTTGATCAATTTCACTGTAAGTTACCAGACCTGGTTAGGGTTCACCTAAATCACAGGCAGACACTGAAGTTACAAAGTATCAAACAGTGTACCAATTACACTAAAATGTTAGATGGGATGTGTTTTTTGCTGGATATACCCTTCCACGATATCCTTTAGGCATTTCCTTTTCACTCAATGCCCTGCCTAAGATTAATATTAAATGTACACTATGATAATTGCAAGATTGGATCTGAGGCTCTTCACAGTTGTTTTGAAGAATATAACACCAACCCCATGAGAAACTGCCAAATGAGCCATTTCACACATAACTTCAAAATTAAGATTTTCTTTTAAAAAGTGGCTTTGACTAAACCTAATCAGAGCTAGGAAGATGGAACTCTATCTAGTGGAGATAGTGAAAAGGACTTGGTTAAAAATAACTAATATTGTTGACCACTTTACCATTTGTAAAGACTGTTCTAATACAAGGCCTCATATTATCCTCAAAGCAACATTGTTTTGTGGGATAATATCGATAATTATCATCTCCTGTACAGAGATAAAGAAACAAGTTCAAGGAAGTTAGTGAATTAACCAAGAATACTCAGTAACTGGCTAACTGGGCCAGAATTGAAAGCAGTTCTTCTTACATCCAAGGTCATGCTGGTTTCATCACTCCACATTTCTTGCATTTAGTGAAGGTTCTCTTGCTAAAGAAAGGTGCTGAATGCTGGGGTTAAGAGCAGAGGCTCTGAAGTCATGTATAGTTCCATCAAGCTGTGTACCAACTCTGATACCACACTGGTATTTCTCCGTTTCTGAATGTTCTCAGTTTCCTTATATGCCAAATGGGGATAATAAACTCCACCTCAAAGAGTTTCTTTTTTGAGGATTAAGTCAATATAGGAAAAGAATCTGGCACAATGTCTTAAGCAACAATAGCTTAATAAATGACAGTTTGAGAAATGGGTGACCCTCACCACTACCTGAAGAATAGACCTAATTGTGGTTAAATAACTGTGAACCCAAATCAGGTAAGGTGCCTCAGACAGTTACTACACTCTGCATAACACTTCCAAAGAGGATTTCCAGCCTGTCCTCTGTATCTCACTTACAACTAACTTGTAATTTAATTTGGGATTTAAATGCAATAAGTAAGAATGAATAAAACTAAAAGTTAAGGCTCTTATAAGCTTCAGCTTAATACTCCTTCTGCATTTAAGGGGTGTTCAGGACAATTCACTTCGTGTTAACCCCAAATACTCTTATTTTAGTAGTAAAAATAAACAAGAATTAATAAAACTGAAAGTTAAGCCTCCTATAAGCTTCAGCTTAATACTCCTTCTGCATTTAAGGGGTGTTCAGGACAACTAACTCACTTCCCATTAACCCCAAATACTCTATTAATAATTTTAGTAGTTGTAGACAGTCCACAATATGGCAGCAGTGTCTTGTTGAAATTCTGTGTTGTTTTCTATTTGGAGCACAGAGCACAGGTTCCTAGCAGTGAGGCTTGGCATTCAGAGGATCCCGCCTTCCACCAGGCACTGTAGCCTGCCCCTGTTGGCTTCCTTTGACCCCATGTTCTAAATCAAGCAGGATGTACAGCTGGGATTACATGTAGCAGTGTTTCTTTAGGCCATTCCTTAAGCCCAGCCAGTTCTTTTCACAGCTGAAACAGATCTATATGCTATCTCCTAAATGCTAGAAATGGTACCCTCTTGAGATTCTTAAGTTGCATGGAGGGAGGTCACAAATAAGGCCAAAGCTATCAGAGGAATGTCCTGACCCTGCCACAAAAGTACTAAATTTGATGAAAAGACTCTGGCAACAGGAATAGTCTCTTACAAAACATTCCTTGGCATGTGTCTGTTACTTACCTTGCCAGGGAAGGCAACTGCTGGTCTGCAGCGTCTCTTCAGGAGAGGTGGAAATTACTTGAGAAGGGCTTTTTGAAGGCTTTGAGATTATGTTCTCATTTCTTAGCAATATACACCTTTTTGTTTCCTTTTAATTATTGCAATATTTTTTTTCCTTAAGTACTAGTTCTGAGTATGAATCCATAAAGGACCTTATACATTTTTTAACAATAGGTGATGCTGTATTTTATCATGTTCTTGTCTCTGCCACTAATATGAACAACTCCCAGAGAGCAGCCTTCTGTAGAGTGTCTGATTTACTCTAATCCTTTTTGTACATCTCTCTCTGAGCCCACATGATCCACAATGCCAAGATTGGCCTTGATCCCATCTGTTTCCTCAGCTCTGGCTCTTATAATGTTTCCAGTTATTAATTCATCTCACCCTTAATTCCTAATACCACAGACTACTATGACCAGTGCTACTGACTACCCCATTTGGCTCTTATATATATCTGATTTCAATGGATTTCCTATTTAATACATCTGGGTTGTTTCCAAAATTCTACCTTTTGGGACCCAGAGAAGCCAAGCATTCTGTCTACTAAGCCAGCTAATTCAGGGCAAATTGCTGAATTGAAAGTAGCCTTTTTCATTCTACAGTTAGTTACTAACCACAGAGCCAGGCATGGGGTGAGACACTAATGACATGGCAGTGAAAAAACTGACATGGTCCCTGCCCTCAGGAAGAAGCAGATGCTAAGTTGTGATATGTGCTAGGAAAAATATAGGGGGTCAGAGGGGTCAAGGAAGGCCCCTGAGGAAGTGATAGCCTTTGTCACTGGACATGATCTATACTTAATTGTGCTTTGTGATTAGCCATTGAAAGAATGTTCCATTAGTTTGGTTAATGTTCAGTGTATGATACACTTTGCTGCTGCGCTCAGAGAGCTCAGTCCTGTTACTTTTGGAATTACTGAAAGAACAGAATCATTCATTTCCCATGGCCATATTTGATGGATTGAAATATGTGCTACTCATTTGTCAGCTCAGTTGTAATGTCAGAACAAAACTCCCCACTCCATTTCTGGTATCCACTGTAATCCTTGGCTACATCCACTTAATAGTGGTGCTAAGTCAGGTCCTTTGCACTTAAGTGATCTTACCCAAAGGCCTCTGCATGTTCATGATACAGAAAATGTTAGAACACAGAGTTCTGGGTTATTAGCTTCTTGAACACTGGCTCAGTGTCTGGAGTGAGTGACCAGAATCTTCACATGGAGACTGCTGTGGACACTGCTCAAGGATTATACCCTGCAGTGATCCAGCCAAAGTACTCAGAAGGAAAGTGTGATGGAACAGAAAGGCCACTTGGGGGAATCAAAAGTCATGTTCCATCACCCCAAGGCAAAAACTTTAGTCTTCTTACCAAAAACTGGAGCCTCTTCTTCCCTTCCTGTAGATTCACCAATAGACCTCAGAATTCGTTAATGTGAAGGGAGAAGAGAAATGGGAGCTGTTTTATACAATCATGACCAGTGGCACCCTGCAAAATCTTACAACAATCCTAAGGATCTTGTTTTACAGATGCAGAAACTGAGTCTCACAGCCATTTATATGGTAGAAAGAAACAGCCCATTTTAGAAGCCACAAAGTTGGCAATCCAGAGACACCTAACTTCAAATACATCCACCAATATTGAAAAAAATTGGATGGATTCAAGATGGCAGCATGAGAGGTGAGACAGAGGTTTCCTCCTAATACCACATATAATATGAAAATATAATTAATACAACTAATCCTGAAAGAGCAACAGGAAAGAGGACTGCACCAGACTGCATACATCTGCAGAAAAGAGCAGACCTCACGGAACAGGGTAACATATCAGAGCTGTGGCTCCATGGGACCCAAGCCCTTCCCCAACCCCAGCTCACCAGTGGGAGAAAGAGAAATGGAGCAGGGATGGAATGGAGGCCTGGGACTGATGAATACCTAAATCTGGAGATCTGCTCTGGAAGCACAAACCTACATTTCATGTTGCTTTCATGATACTCTCATGATTAGGGGAATGGAAAGCGAAGACAGGCAGAATTCCTGGAGAGACAGAGATTCCAGCTTCTTGTGGAAAGCAGGGATCCATATCTGGCTGCTCTGTGACAAAAGAAAGGTGGGCAGTCTGAGAGACTTCCTAACAAGGAAGCCCTTAGCAAGCGGGCTACTAAAGGGGCAAGAATAGCACAGAGCTTACTGCTCAGGAGAAAGGACATGTAGACAAAATTGGGTGCACTCTGCCCAGCAGGTTGGGGGCTTTCACGATTTCCAGGTGCTCCAGCTCCATGACTGGCTACACAGCTACAAGGAACCCCTCCATGATATGCAGCCTACTGTGCCTTTCTCCCGGCCAGCCCCACCTGGCTTGCAAAATGGCAAACCCTACCTTGGCGTTAGATCAGCCAAGGGAAGATCTGTCTACAGCAACTACAAACACAAAGCATAGAGGCTTATACATGTGTGCTTGGCCCACTGGTTCAGGCAGTGGAAATAGGCACAGCAGCCGGGAAGCAGGAATCAGCTCTTTCCTCAACCCAGGCACCAATACCACTACTCTATGACCCCCGACACTGCTTCAGGGGCTGAGCAGCTCTAGTGAGTAGATCATCTGTATATTAGACGGTGCCATATACAAATATGAAACACCAAGGGAACCTGATTCAAAGTAAAATTAATACAACTCCTGAGAAAGATGATGAATCTTCCTGAAAAGGAGTTAAAAATAAAAATCAGTAACATGCTCATAGAGGTATGGAAAGATATTCAAGAACTCAGGAATGAATTGTGGTCAGAGATCCAATAATTGAAGAGCACAATGGAGGGTACTAAAAGCAGATTGGATACAGTGGAGGAGACGATAAATGAAATAGAAACTAGAGAAAAGGCATATAAAGAAGCCGAGGCACAGAGAGAAAAAAGGATCTCTAAGAATGAAAGAATATTGAGAGAATGGTGTGACCAATCTAAACAGAACAGTATTTGCATTATAGGGATACCAGAAAAAGAAGAGAGAAAGAAAGGGATAGAAAGTGTCTTTGAGGAGGAGGTACTTGCTGTAAACTTCCCCAGTTTGGGGAAGGAGATATAGTCTCTCAGGCCATGGAGATCCACAGATCTCCCAACACAAGGGACCCAAGGGGGACAACACCAAGACATATAGTAATTAAAATGGCAAGGATCAAGGATAAGGACAGACTACTAAAAGCAGCCAGAGAGAGAAGTTAGATCACACACAAAGGAAAGCCCATCAGGCTATCATCAGACTTCTCAGCAGAAACATTACAGGCCAGAAGGGAGTGGTATGATGTATTTAATGCAATGAAGCAGAAGGGCCTTGAACCTAGATTACCTTATTAGGCAAGATTATCATATAAATTTGAAGGAGGGATTAAACAACTTCCAGATAAGCAAAAGCTGAGAGAATTTATCTCCCACAACCCATCTCTACAGTCTATTTTGGAGGGACTGCTATAGATGGAAG
This sequence comes from Manis javanica, assembly GCF_040802235.1. Lineage (NCBI taxonomy): Eukaryota > Metazoa > Chordata > Mammalia > Pholidota > Manidae > Manis > Manis javanica. The sequence goes on from NC_133165.1 coordinate 72,232,997, forward strand.
TGATCCTAAGGTTTCATAGCTGTCAATAGAGGTAATAAAACCACAGTAAAGAAAGTAGAACAGCTAATTACTAAGCAAATGTAAAATTAAATGAACTATTCCCAAGGTCAATCAAGGGATAGACAAAGAGTACAGACTATGATACCTAGATATAAAGAATAGAGGAGGAAGAAGAAGGAGGAGAAAAAGAAAAGAACCTTTACATTGTGCTGGTAATAGCACATTAAGTGAGTTAAGTTAGACTCTTAGATAGTAAGGAAGTTAACCTTGAACCTTGGTAACCATGAATCTAAAGCCTGCAATGGCAATAAGTACATACCTGTCGATAATCATCCTAAGTGTAAATGGACTGAATGCACCAATCAAAAGACATAAAGTCACTGAATGGATAAAAAACAAGACCCAAGTATATGCTGCCTACAAAAGACTCACTTTAAACCCAAAGACATACACAGACTAAAAGTGAAGGGATGGAAAAATATACTTCATGCAACTAATAGAGAGAAAAAAGCAAGAGTTGCGGTACTTGTATCAGACAAAATAGACTTCAAAACAAAGGAAGTCACAAGAGACAAAGAAGGACATTACATAATGATAAAGGGGTCAATCCAACAAGAAAATATAACCATTATAAATATTTATGCCCCTAACACAGAAGCAGCTACATATGTGAAACAAATATAAACTGAATTAAAAGGGGAAATAGAATGCAATGCATTCATTCTAGGAGACTTCAACACTCCACTCACTCTGAAGGACAGATCAACCAGACAGAAAATAAGTAAGGACACAGAGGCACTGAACAACACAATAGAACAGATGGACCTAACAAACAACTACAGAACTCCACACCCAAAAGAAGCAGAACACACATTCTTCTCAAGTGCACATGGATCATTTTCAAGAATAGATCATATACTAGGCCACAAAAGGAGCCTCAGTAAATTTTAAAAAAATTGAAATTGAAGCGATCAGTTTCTCAGACCACAAAGGTATGAAACTAGAAATAAATTATGCAAAGAAAATTAAAAATCCCACAAACATATGGAGGCTTCACAACATGGTCCTAAATAACCAATGGATCAATGATCAAATAAAAACAGAGATCAAGCAATATATGTAGACAAATGACAAAAATAATTAAACACTGCAAAATCTGTGGGATACAGCTAAGGCCATGCTAAGAGGAAAGTATATTGCAATAGAGGCCTACCTCAGGAAAGAAGAACAATCCCATATAAGCAGTCTAAACTCACAATTAATGAAACTAGAAAAAGAAGAACAAATGAGGCCCAAAGTCAGTAGAAGGAGGGACATAATAAAAAGGAGAGCAGAAATAAATAAAATCAACAAGAATAAAACAATATAAAGAATCAATGAAAGCAAGAGCTGGTTCTTTGAGAAAGTAAACAAAATAGATAAACCACTAGCCAGACTTATCAAGAAAAAAAGAGAGGCTACTCACATAAACAGAATCAGAAATGAGAAAGGAAAAATCATGACAGACACTACAGAAATACAAAGAATTATTAGAGAATACTACAAAAAAACTACATGCAAACAAGCTGGAAAACCTAGAAGAAATGGATAACTTCCTAGAAAAGCACAACCTTCCAAGACTGACCAAGGAAGAAACAGAAAATCTAAACAGACCAATTAACAGCAAAGAAACTGAATCAGTAATAAAAAACTCCTGAGCCAGATGTATTTACCACAGAGTTTTATCAGACATACAGAGAAGACATAATACCCATTCTCCTTAAAGTTTTCCAAAAAATAGAAGAAGAGGGAATACTTCCAGATTCATTATATGAAGCCTGCATCACCCTAATATCAAAACCAGGGAAAGACCCCACCAAAAAGAAAATTACAGACCAATATTCCTGATGAACATAGATACAAAAATACTCAACAAAATATTAGCACACTGAATTAAAAAATACATCAAGAGGATCATACACCATGATCAAGTGGGATTCATCTCACGGATGCAGGGATGGTACAACATTCGAAAATCCATCAACATCATCCACCACATCAACAAAAAGAACAAAAATCACATGATCATCTCCATAGATGCTGACAAAGCATTTGACAGAATTCAACATCCATTCATGATAAAATCTCTCAACAAAATGGGTATAGAAGGCAAGTACCTCAACATAATAAAGGCCATATATGACAAACCCACAGCCAACATCATACTGAACAGTGAGAAGCTGAAAGCTTTTCCTTTAAGATCAGGAACAAGACAAGGATGCCCACTTTCCCCACTTCTATTCAACGTATTCCTAGAGGTCCTAGCCATGGCAATCAGACAATACAAAGAAATAAAAGGCATCCAGATGGCCAACAGACACATGAAAAGATGCTCCACATGACTGATCATCAGGAAAGTTCGAATTAAAACCACAATGAGCTATCACCTCACACCAGTAAGGGTGGCCAGTATGGAAAAGACTAAGAACAACAAATGCTGGTGAGGATGTGGAGAAAGGGGAACCCCCTACACTGCTGGTGGGAATGTAAGCTAGTTCGACCATTGTGGAAAGCAGTATGGAGGATCCTCAAAAAACTAAATGTAGAAATACCATTTGACCTGGAAATCTCACTCCTTGGAATTTACCCAAAGAATACAACTTCTCAGACTCAAAAAGACATATGCACCCCTATGTTTATTGCTGCACTATTTGCAATAGCCAAGATATGGAAGAAACCTAATTGTCCATCAGTAGATGAGTGGATAAAAAAGAGGTGGTACATATGCACAATGGAATACTATTTAGCCATAAGAAAGAAACAAATCCTACCATTTGCAGCAACATGATGGAGCTGGAGGATATTATGCTCAGTGAAATAAGCCAGGCAGAGAAAGACAAATGCCAAATGATTTCCCTCATTTGTGGAGTATAACAATGAAGCAAAACTGAAGGAACAAAATAGCAGCATACTCAGAGACTCCAAGAAGGAACTAGTGGTTACCAAAGGGGAGGGGTGTGGGAAGGCAGGTGGGGGGGGAGAGGGAAAGGGATTGAAGGGTATTATGTCTAGACACATGGTGTCGGGGATCACGGGGAGAACAGTATAGCACAGAGAAGGCACATAGTGGATCTCTGGCAACTTGCTGCACTGATAGACAGTGACTACATTGGAGTATGGGTGGGGACTTGATAATATGGGTAAATGTAGTAACCACATTGGTTTATCATGTGAAACCTTCATAAGAGTCTATATCAATAACACCTTAACAAAAAATTTTTAAAAATAGGGTATTAATTAAAAAGCTAAGCAGGTTCTAATATATGTAATATTTTCCATTAATTTTTTTTGCAGTATGTCCTTTTTTGTATATTAATTTATCAAAAGAAAGCTTTTCTTAAAATAGAAAGTCAGAAAAGCAGGGAATAGTATTTCAAAGCTAAAAGTTCTGAAGTCCAGCATACTTGGATTTTCACATTGGCTGTCCTGTCACTAGCTTTATTGTCTTCCTGACTTCTTATTTCCTATAAAATCAGGTCAATAATAATACTTTGTTATTAAGAACTTTTCAAGTATTGTATAGAATAATGCTGGTTTATTGCTCAACCCCGTATCTGACAGCTACTCAGTAAATCATAGCTATCTTCTAATAGTCACAAGAATGAAATTGTTACTTGAACCTTTGTTAAGTAGCTTGAACAAGCTAAGCTGAGTAAGCATGTACCATGGCACATTTTCAATTAAAGCTCAGCTCCATAGTACCCTAAGGGTCTTCAAACTTTGTATTCCATTACTTAAGTTTCAACGTTCTAGACAACCTAGTTAACAAATCACTGAAGCAAAACTTAACAATGACCATTGTGGGTAAAATGGCAGTATTTCCAGAATCTCTCACCTTTAGTGCATCTCTATGTCAATAGATGATTACAATGGGGGTGGAAAGCGAGTGAACACCTGGACTGGAGAGGTATTTTTGGAGTGTTTTTGCAGTCAGGTCATGAGAGACACAGGTGAACAGAAGTAGACGACTGCTTGTATGTAATAAATGGGTTTCTCTCACTTTATTTCTCCCTTTGACTGATTTCAGGTTCAATGGTTGTTTGCCCCAGGGTGGGAACATATTTCCCCCCTGGAGGTACAGTTACATCACCTAATCAAAAGACCACAGAATTCATGATCCTAAGATCAACGTTCAAGTCTCAACTTTCCATCCCTGCTTGTGTGATCTTAGACATTCACTTAATCCTTTTGAACTGATGAGTAATCCTATATTTAATATAAGGAAACTATGACTCACCTCCTCCCCCTGGCTGCTCAATATCAAAGTAAATTATGTCAAAGGATATGAAAATCTATTATGTATGCAACTTAGTAAACAAAACAGAAAAATTCAAGAACAGAATTCCCTTAGTTGCTTTATTAGGGTAAATAAGGTCTAACACAATTCAAAGGCATCAGAGCTAAGCAGCAAGTACAAACACTTTTTGTTCATCTATCTTCTTTGTTATTATCTTCTAATGTTTGCTAAGGTTGTATAATGAAACATCAGATACTACTTACAAGTAGAAAGTTGGAAAAACATCAGGTAGGTCACAGTTTTACTAAAATAAATGTATTTTCTGGAACTCAGATTTATTTTAATCAGAGGATATTTTAGTTCAGGTCTTAGGCCAATCTGCCTCGATAATATACAAGCATATTTTATCAACTATTATATTTTTTAATTGAATGTTTAGCAAATTCTGGGTTAAACAAAATCCTTATCTAACCAGATCAAATAATTACCCTAAATATATTCCTTTAAGAAAAAAGTAAGCATGAATTTTGTAGGAAAATAACTGAAGATTGATATATAGTCTTGTTGATTTTCAAAGGATGAACATTTCTCTAACATCATTATATGAATTTAAGGTGTCACTTAGGACAAAAATGACAGCAGTTCATAAGATCTCAGTATAGAAGAGATGCGTGACAAAACATTTTTTAAGGCAATTTTTACTGCACAAATTAAGCCTAAACACAGATTATTTTAATTGGCTTAGAATCAATGATATGTAAATCTTTGTAGAATGTCATTTGAAACCCATTCTATTCTTAATAATACAAAAATAGATACAATGAAATATTTCTCTTCTAATTAAATATTTTAAAAATATACTTAATGAGAAGAGCAAAAACAACATCTCAGAATCTACTTAGCAACTGAAGACACTACCTTCCCCAAATAACAGCAAATTTGGAGAATACCAAGAAAGTTTATAACCCTTAGTTCTGCCTGTGGTTTTCTTCCCTAATCATTCATTCTACAAAGGAAACCAGTATGACATTCCATCCTTTCTTTCATATGGGAACACCCCAGTTACATCTGAGGACAAACTTTGAAGTTTTGATTCCAGACCAACAGAGTCCTAGGTTAAAAGGTTCCAGGTTCTCTGATGTGCATATCAGCCCAACACAGCCTAAGTTCTGGGGTATGCACCACCCCTCTCCTCTCTAATTATTTCCTATCTGTTAGGCTGGAGGAAGGAAAAACAAGGACATGCAAACAGAACAGAGAGATGCCATAGGGGGAGAAGAGACCAGACCCCAAAGTCCATGCCTTAGATGGAAAGGGGACAGCTCTTCCTGAATTCCTTCCTTCTAATGTGCCAACTAAGACCCGGATATCAGCCTCCTCCGTTTTGGAAGGAAAAAAAAGTTTCTAGTTATCTATTATGTCACCTTTAGCCAATCATACCTCTCCACATCCCCTAGGATAGCTTGCCCACTCCTTCCCCTCCTAATCCCTTATAAGCCCTCACCTCCCTGACTGAGTGTGACTTCCCTGGCCTGTGTTTAAGACCACAGAACATCACCCAGGAGTGGCATTCAAATAAACTGCCTAGCCCTTTGTTGCCTGTCTTCTCCTGCTTATTTTGGCTAAAATTTATCTTACATTTCGTGCCAAAAACCTGGGAAGGATTGTGAGTGCGGGGCCCCAACTGGCCACCGGTGGCTCCACCCCCTCCTTCCCCAACCCGGGACCTCAGCCTGCTCTCTGCTACATGGACTATTTTCCAGTGAGTCCCTCAGTTTCCCCTGGTCTGTTTCCCTCCTTAACTCCGTTTCACCTGGTCAGTTAGAAATCGTATATACGTCCAGGTGGCCCACCCTCTGCAGGCATCCGGCCCACCCCTGGCCCTGCGGTATGGGAGACATCCCTACCCCAGGGCCCAGAATGTCTGTGGGCATCTGGCCCACCCCTGGCCCTGTGGTGGGGGAGGCGACCCTCACCCAGGCTCCCAGGCCGTCTCCCCTGACTTGGCGCGCTTGGGACCCTGGGCACTCCTCTCAGCAGGATTAGTTGGGAAGTGGTACAGACACAGGGAACCAGCCCTCAAAAGCAGAGGCTCAGACTCCACTGCGGTGTCATTTCTAATTTGGCTACTCTATATTTGTCCTGGGAAGCTCACAAATAGAAGCTAGTCTTTCTTTGCTCTGAGGCCGGGCCTCAGTATCCCTTGGACAATCAATCTCGCTGGCCCCCTTAGGGAACTTTCAATTTTAGCCTCCTCACCCCCTTGATTAATTACTGCCACTGGAGCAGAGAGTAGAGTGAAATCCCATATGTGCAGGCTTTTTGGACTTTGCGTTCCCACCCAGACTTTTATATTAAGTGTTCAATGACTCAGGTTCTCCTGGCCCGATCTCCAGTTAAGGATTGTCAGCCTCTTAGTCTTCTCAGTCCTTCCTTTTCAGATCCACCAGAAAACCTCAGTCGCCCACCTCCCTCAGCTCGCGATCCCCTCCCCTTCTCTCCACCACCATCCCTAAATTCTTTGTCTTTACATGTGTCACCGCCATCTTAAAGTCCTACATTCTCAACCATGCCATCATCCTGCTCTCCTCTCCCGGTGGCTGCATCACCCCCTACCCCTCTCCTTCCACCTTTCCTGCCCTCTTCCCCAACCAGAACACGCTCCTGCCGCCCTCTGGTTCCAGAAGCCATGGACAAGAAGCTGAGGAGAGGGAAGACAATTGGATATCAGTGACTCAAGTCTTTATATTGGCTTGTCTGTCTGTGTATATGTTTTTGTGTGGGGGATGTTGCTGACTGTAGTCGTTGTATCTCAGTTTGTGCGTTTGTGTGTCTAAGTGTATAGATGAAAAATATTTTATTTAAAAACAAGCACTTGTGAAAATTGGGCATCCTAAAACTTCCAGAAAATCTGATAAAAATCTTAAGCATTAATGCTAATTTGGGTTTGGCTGAGGCGGGCATGTCCTTGTTGTTATCAGCTGCCTAAGTTTACCTAAGGTCATTTAAGTCGATGTTATCTCTAAATCTTTTAAGAATAAAATGCTTAAAGGCTTGGCTTTGTCAAATATTCAGTAAAGGTTTTGTAAGTAATCTAGCATAGTTGCTAAAAATAAGTAAACAAGCCTAGCAAATAAATATCTTAATAATAATATTGTATTAATGTGTAACAGTGTAGATATATGCAAACAGCCTGAGAATTTTTGTAGTAACCAAAATTCTTAAAGTTTGCTAAGTTATATAGACATATGTGCCTAATAAGAAATTATGCTATAAAGTACATTTCCAAAAATGATAATATATGTTCATAGATGTACCAACCTGAAGAATGCTAGTGTAACAGTTTACAGTAGCCTATTTTTCAGTGTTCACTGAAGGTTAAAGTAATAGTTTTAAGTTCTAATCAAAACTACTTAAAGTAGTAAGGAAAACATTTCTGCATGCTAAAAAATATGTCTTTTGATAAAAGAAAGTAACTGTTCTAAAGTACAGCTGTTTATTTAGAAGGAGAAATCTAAATGTAAAAAAGAAAGTCGTAAAAAGTTTGTAGAAGAATTTAATATGGTCATGCTATATAAAATTAAAGCAAATGAGTCTCAGTATCAAGTACACAGCAAAATTAGAATTTTGTTTTCAGTTAAAAAGACAGTTTTCTTAACTGTTAGTCTGCTCTTAATATTGAAAGATTGCAGAGAGTTCTAATTGTTTTATCAAAGCAGTTTCTTATGCTTAAAGTCTCAGTGAGTTGTCGGAATCTTTAAGAAAATGAGATCTTAATATTAAAAGGACTAAAAGCTAAACTTTGCTAACTGTGTAACCTTCTTTATTACTTTTGAAGTACTTTGTTGTCATTCTAGTTAATTGGATAAGCATTGCTTCATGGCAACCTATAATCCTATTTAAGCAAGTGCCAAAGAAACTTTCTTCTGACAACTTCCCAAAATCAAATTCAAAAAGGTACTTTTACCTCTAGTTAACTCTGATATTTTCCAGAGGGCCCCTGGAACATGTCAGAGGAACTTTTTCTTATTGGAGAAAGTATTTGGCTAATTTAACTTATTTATCTGATATATAATTACCTGCTTAATTACCTAAAAAGCACTGTCAAAAAGAATAATGCTAAACTTTGTTACTGAATGTTTTGTGTTACAGAAATATCATAATTTCCTTATGTCAACTGTCTTACAGTAAGCTCTCATCAGATCTTTAACCATTGTCATTTGTAAGTCTTTTATTATTTATAGTCACTGTTGTATTACTCTTAAGCTAGTAGAAAACTAGATTTCAGTAGAACTGGTATTAGTTACATAGGATTAAGTAAACTAAGGAAGATAATTTTGTGGCTTTTTGTTTCAAATGTTGTTGATAAAGTGTTTTAAGCTTTTTCTCTTAAGCTGACAAGTTTAGTCTATGACAATACCTTTATAAGCAGAATTGAAACATTTATCTTTCTCTCTACCTGATCCCTCCAGAATTTAAAAACTCTCAATGAGTATTTTTATATTTCATGGCAGTATTTGCACAAGTTCAATAAGAATCTGCTTTCCTTGTAAGAGGACCAATTAAAGACACAGATTATACTACCAAGGCTTTGACTGGAATGTCATACCTGAGAGACATGTGCATAGAGCTCAAATATGAACAGCTTTAAGAAACTAAGGTTGACTTTATATAGCCAACAAAGCCCCTTGGAAGAACTGGCCTGGTACCTTGCTTACAGGGTTCCCAGGAGCCTTACCAGGTGAGTAAGGAAGGTCACTTCCTGGAAGGTGCAGGAACCTCAGGATGTCTTGGGGACCTCGAGAAGAGAGGAATTCACCCAAATCTACAGGTACTGCAGGCAAAACCTGATGGCAAGTCTTACTTGGCTTTCTGGCCTCAAGAGGCCTTTAAAAATTCAATCTGAAATTCCTTACAAAAAGTTTCAGCAAAGCACGTTTAAAAGAGCCTATGTAATCAATTGCTCTTCTTGCTGCACTTATGCAAATAACAGAACCAAGTATTAATTATTTTCTTAATCTGGCTACTTATAGTAAAAATAAAGGTGATTTTAGAGAAAAGTATTGTTTCAATAATGCAGTCTTATCTATACTAAATCCTAATACTAGTCATTGAGATGTAAACTCTATCCAGAATTCCAGTTCCCCATAATGGCCTGGCTAATGCCCCTACTGGGCCCCTTAATAACAGTTTGTGGTCTACTCTTAGTTGCCCCTTGTGTCCTCAGATTCCTCTAACAGCAGCTAACCCAGATGACCCGGGTTGCCACCAACCAAATGTTACGTTACTGTTACACACCTCTTCCCACTAAACCCCCTCCTTCGGCCTAATACCAGCCTCAAACCCCCACGACACCCCTTGTCAGCTGGAAGTAGCCAGATCTAGTCATTGCCCATTATGACCAAAAGGCTGGAATGTTAGGCTAGAGGGAAGGAAAAACAAGGACATGCAAACAGAACAGAGAGATGCCATAGGGGGAGAACAGACCAGACCCCAAAGTCCGTGCCTTAGATGGAAAGGGGACAACTCTTCCTGAATTCCATCGTTCTGATGTGCCAACTAAGAACCAGATGTCAGCCTCCTCCCTCTTGGAAGGAAAAAAAGTTTCTAGTTGTCTATTATGTTACCTTTAGCCAATCATACCTCTCCACACCCCCTAGGATAGCTTGCCCACCCCTCCCCCTCCTAATCCCTTATAAGCCCCCCACCTCCCTGACTGCGTGTGACTTCCCTGGCCTGTGTTTCAGACCACGGAACATCACCTGGGAGTGGAATTCAAATAAACTACCTGGCCCTTTGTTGCTTCTCTTCGCCTCCTTATTTCGGCTAAAATTTATCTTACACTATCATGGTATAACCTTTAGTGACCTGATTCTCTTACAGACCTAAGGAATCAGTCAGCATATCTCAATATCATAGATACCAGGAGAAACTTCACAATTGGTCCACACTAGGCACATTGTTATAGGAAAGTTGACCTGAGTAGATTTGAAAAGGTTATTTGTCAAAAACCAAACTTGAATACCACTTTTGCAACACAATGGAGCCATCCTTCAATAAACACTACATTTTCTAAAGCCTTGTATTTTTCCCCATTCATCTTAGTCAAGGGAATGAAATTTCACCTAAGATTGCTAAAGGAAGATAACATAAAAAGAGCCCAAACCTTTGAAATCTTGCTATGTGAAATTTGATTATCTTTTAAGGGATTAGTTCTTATGAACTTAAATCATCCTCATTCCCCAAAATCAATTTTCACATTGTATATAAGTCCAGAGGATAAAAAGGAATCTGTCCTTTACATCAATTTTTATGCTTTAAAAAACCCCAGAGATATGATTATTCCCACTTCACAAAACATATCAAGGGGGTTTATACACCCCAAAATGCCTTTACATCATGTATTTTTTAATTACATGGCTTAAGGTTTACTTGATCATAATCTTCAGCTCTATGAAGATTTACTGTATAGAAGGAAACCAGCTGTTTTATACCTTAACTTAGGTCAGAACAAGAGTTTAGATTGCAATGGGAAGGATTTTATGAAATGTAAATATGAACTGTGGGTAGACGGGGCTTTTAAGATGCTTTAACAAATTATTAAGGATTATGCCTAAAATGGTGAATATTTAATCACACACAAAGACAAAAAAAATGAACTCTGGGGATTGCTTGCAGATCTATGATTCTGTAAAAATAGACCAGGGCACAGGTGAGTCTTTGAAGATAAAGATGTTTTCTATGTATTAAAGGATTAAAATGTCACACCTGCATATGTTGTTATTAAATCTGTCTCCTACCAGGCTCATAAGACTTGAAAAATAGAAAATATTTTGCTTTCTCAGTAGTAATTACAGCATTCTGCAAAAAAGTTTATAACCTTCTGACTGAAACTTACTGTGTTTGTTATCTTTATTACTATACCTATTGAGTGGACCTTAATCAAAATGCATCAAAGCTGGCAAAGAACATCAAAGGATCATGTAATTGGTGCATATTCTACTATGGTGGGGAATAATTGTACCAATTATCAGACTCATTAGGTTACCATTCTCCTGCAGCAATTTTTTCACAGTGTTGATAATAAATAGATTTAAAAGGCATACAGAAGTACACATCTAAACTGAGTATTTTGGAAAATAATATCTATGTCTTGGACTTGAGCCAAAGTCAGACCAACCTATCTGAGCTGTCCTACCAAGAACTCAGTGCCACAAGATTATATTGTTTTTCTTTTTAATAGAATCCTAAAATACACTTAAATATACTTAAAATAAAATGCAATCAACTGTGTTTCCCAGCAGAAGAGCCAAACCAAGTGAAGAAAGAGAGGAGTAGGCGTGTTTCTTAAATTCAATATTTGCATATCTTTATGGAATCGTGGAACCTTTCATGTTGATATCTTTCTACTTCAGAAAGTGATCATTGTGAACATGAGCCACAGTTCTATGACTTCAGTTTTAATATTACCTTTTGTAAGGTATTTAGCTAAGACTATTAGAATGTGCAAGGTCAGTCATGGGAAGAGTGTGAAGTAGGTAAGCCCCATGTCACTGCCATTTTCTGTGCAAACTCTGCTCTCCTCTTGCCCGTTCACACGCGCTGCTATCAAACCCGCTCACACTCAAGCTGCTGGCCAGGGCCGTCTGACTGGATTGTCTCTTCTTCTCATTCCTCATCAGAATTCTGGGCTCTTCCTTTCCTAGACTTATACATCAGGAAATCAAATGGTCAAATACAAATGTCTCCTTGAACATTATGCTTTGGATTTATAAAGTAGATAGATGAGTGATGACAGAGAGATAGATAATAGATCTCATT